>NW_028125634.1:0-277460 GCF_965194825.1 Balaenoptera physalus
CTTTTGCGGCCAGCTCCCAAGAAAGCGAGTTGAAAAATTGAGCTCAGGGGCACTGCAATTCACAAACCTGCAGACTTATAAATGATCACTCTCGTCCACAAATATATTAAGGGAAGGCAACGAAGAGGATTTGAAAGCAAGGCAGAATTGCAGGAAACAGATTTCAGGAGGGAGAGTCAAATCGCCTTTAAAGCACAGGAAAAGCGGCAAAACCTCGACAAGATGCCCTTGGCCAAAAAGGGCGTATGCGTTTTTTCCTGAATATATTCAGGAAAAAACGCATACGCCCTTTTTGGCCAACCAAGCAACCTGGAAAGGCAAATCAGCGCTACAAAGAAGTCTCGCTTCCCATCGGTCAAAAGGGCCATGCTGAATAAAGTGTCAAAACCAGAAATGCAGGGCAGGCCATGAGGAAACGGGAGCCTTGTTACGATGATGGGCGGGATGTAAATTGCCAACAGCCACTCTGGAGAAGTGTACGATGTGTCCTGAAACATCTAAAAAAATCAGCTGAGAGAGCATAGGGCACTTCCACTCATGGGCGAATAAAGTGGGAAAATTAAAAACCAGCAAGACACAGGCACCCCAAAGTTTAGGGCTGCTCTGTTGACAAGAACCTCCAACTTCGTTACACCTTAAATATCCCAGGAAAGAGAAAAATGGATAAAGAAGTTGTGGTCCTTATGTACAATGGAATATCACTCAGCCATGAAATCAACGTCATAAGGCTAGTAGCAGCATGATGAGTGGATTTAGGTACGACGATTCTAAGTGAAATAAGTCACACAGAAAAAGACACTTATCATAAGATATCACTTATAGAGGGAATGAAAAAACCGCTACCCTTGAACTGAATTACAAAACAGAACAGAGTCACACGTTTAGAAAACACACAATGGCTGCTTAACGGGAAAGGTGAGGTGGGGTGATGAATAAAACAAGGGTTTCAAATTAGCTCAGATACCGTTCCATAAACCCAATATGTACTAGACAAGACCTACTCCTTGCTCAGTGAATTGGACTCAAAACCCCCTATTCACGGCCCAAGAATATATCTGACTAGTAAGAATCTTAAAACCTATGTATTGATATCTCTCTGTAAGTGAGTCAAGTGGGTGTGAAGTGACATAAACACAGCAGTGAAAAGCAGCTAAACCCCATTATAAAAATCAATTACTTTTAAAAACCTGTGAAAAAAAGACAGTGAAAGAGAGAGAAATTCTTACAAAATTCGTTTAGGGGCAGTTATGCTACCTGGATTGACCATATCTAGACCCACAGCTGATTGAGACATAAGGGTGGACACTCTTGGGGATGAGAGGTTTGGTGAGGTTGGGTGAGGAAACGCAGACCCTTTAAAGTAATACTGCGTGGTACCCATCCCATGGGTTCCAAATCTCCAGGTTCAAGGGCATCTTCCTACATCGAAAACATGCATGAGAAACCCAGAAGATGGTACACCGTGTGATCGCGAAAGGTTTCTAAAACGCACCTCATTTCTCATCTCCTTGTGCTCGGGTTCGCCATTCCAGCTGCTTTACTAGCAATCTCCCTCCTTGGAGAATCAGCACCTTTAACCTCCTGTTCCGTACAGGTTGCAGTTTGTCCTGAGGATGAACGGGAAGAGGGGAAAACAATGAGAGACTAGCTCTAGGTGTTGGGACAGGCACAGGTCACTCTATTTTCCCATCAGGAAGAAGAATTAACCCCAGGCTCAGCCTGCCGCCCGGGACCAGAATAGGGCCTGAAGCAATCCTGCGCTTTTGCGGCCAGCTCCCAAGAAAGCGAGTTGAAAAATGGAGCTCAGGGGCACTGCAATTCACAAACCTGCAGACTTATAAATGATCACTCTCGTCCACAAATATATTGAGGGAAGGCAACGAAGAGGATTTGAAAGCAAGGCAGAATTGCAGGAAACAGATTTCAGGAGGGAGAGTCAAATCGCCTTTAAAGCACAGGAAAAGCGGCAAAACCTCGACAAGATGCCCTTGGCCAAAAAGGGCGTATGCGTTTTTTCCTGAATATATTCAGGAAAAAACGCATACGCCCTTTTTGGCCAACCAAGCAACCTGGAAAGGCAAATCAGCGCTATAAAGAAGTCTCGCTTCCCATCGGTCAAAAGGGCCATGCTGAATAAAGTGTCAAAACCAGAAATGCAGGGCAGGCCATGAGGAAACGGGAGCCTTGTTACGATGATGGGCGGGATGTAAATTGCCAACAGCCACTCTGGAGAAGTGTACGATGTGTCCTGAAACATCTAAAAAACTCAGCTTAGAGAGCATAGGGCACTTCCACTCATGGGCGTATAAAGTGGGAAAATTAAAAACCAGCAAGACACAGGCACCCCAAAGTTTAGGGCTGCTCTGTTGACAAGAACCTCCAACTTCGTTACACCTTAAATATCCCAGGAAAGAGAAAAATGGATAAAGAAGTTGTGGTCCTTATGTACAATGGAATATCACTCAGCCATGAAATCAACGTCATAAGGCTAGTAGCAGCATGATGAGTGGATTTAGGTACGACGATTCTAAGTGAAATAAGTCACACAGAAAAAGACACTTATCATAAGATATCACTTATAGAGGGAATGAAAAAACCGCTACCCTTGAACTGAATTACAAAACAGAACAGAGTCACACGTTTAGAAAACACACAATGGCTGCTTAACGGGAAAGGTGAGGTGGGGTGATGAATAAAACAAGGGTTTCAAATTAGCTCAGATACCGTTCCATAAACCCAATATGTACTAGACAAGACCTACTCCTTGCTCAGTGAATTGGACTCAAAACCCCCTATTCACGGCCCAAGAATATATCTGACTAGTAAGAATCTTAAAACCTATGTATTGATATCTCTCTGTAAGTGAGTCAAGTGGGTGTGAAGTGACATAAACACAGCAGTGAAAATCAGCTAAACCCCATTATAAAAATCAATTACTTTTAAAAACCTGTGAAAAAAAGACAGTGAAAGAGAGAGAAATTCTTACAAAATTCGTTTAGGGGCAGTTATGCTACCTGGATTGACCATATCTAGACCCACAGCTGATTGAGACATAAGGGTGGACACTCTTGGGGATGAGAGGTTTGCTGAGGTTGGGTGAGGAAACGCAGACCCTTTAAAGTAATACTGCGTGGTACCCATCCCATGGGTCCCAAATCTCCAGGTTCAAGGGCATCTTCCTACATCGAAAACATGCATGAGAAACCCAGAAGATGGTACACCGTGTGATCGCGAAAGGTTTCTAAAACGCACCTCATTTCTCATCTCCTTGTGCTCGGGTTCGCCATTCCAGCTGCTTTACTAGCAATCTCCCTCCTTGGAGAATCAGCACCTTTAACCTCCTGTTCCGTACAGGTTGCAGTTTGTCTTGAGGATGAACGGGAAGAGGGGAAAACAATGAGAGACTAGCTCTAGGTGTTGGGACAGGCACAGGTCACTCTATTTTCCCATCAGGAAGAAGAATTAACCCCAGGCTCAGCCTGCCGCCCGGGACCAGAATAGGGCCTGAAGCAATCCTGCGCTTTTGCGGCCAGCTCCCAAGAAAGCGAGTTGAAAAATGGAGCTCAGGGGCACTGCAATTCACAAACCTGCAGACTTATAAATGATCACTCTCGTCCACAAATATATTGAGGGAAGGCAACGAAGAGGATTTGAAAGCAAGGCAGAATTGCAGGAAACAGATTTCAGGAGGGAGAGTCAAATCGCCTTTAAAGCACAGGAAAAGCGGCAAAACCTCGACAAGATGCCCTTGGCCAAAAAGGGCGTATGCGTTTTTTCCTGAATATATTCAGGAAAAAACGCATACGCCCTTTTTGGCCAACCAAGCAACCTGGAAAGGCAAATCAGCGCTACAAAGAAGTCTCGCTTCCCTTCGGTCAAAAGGGCCATGCTGAATAAAGTGTCAAAACCAGAAATGCAGGGCAGGCCATGAGGAAACGGGAGCCTTGTTACGATGATGGGCGGGATGTAAATTGCCAACAGCCACTCTGGAGAAGTGTACGATGTGTCCTGAAACATCTAAAAAACTCAGCTTAGAGAGCATAGGGCACTTCCACTCATGGGCGTATAAAGTGGGAAAATTAAAAACCAGCAAGACACAGGCACCCCAAAGTTTAGGGCTGCTCTGTTGACAAGAACCTCCAACTTCGTTACACCTTAAATATCCCAGGAAAGAGAAAAATGGATAAAGAAGTTGTGGTCCTTATGTACAATGGAATATCACTCAGCCATGAAATCAACGTCATAAGGCTAGTAGCAGCATGATGAGTGGATTTAGGTACGACGATTCTAAGTGAAATAAGTCACACAGAAAAAGACACTTATCATAAGATATCACTTATAGAGGGAATGAAAAAACCGCTACCCTTGAACTGAATTACAAAACAGAACAGAGTCACACGTTTAGAAAACACACAATGGCTGCTTAACGGGAAAGGTGAGGTGGGGTGATGAATAAAACAAGGGTTTCAAATTAGCTCAGATACCGTTCCATAAACCCAATATGTACTAGACAAGACCTACTCCTTGCTCAGTGAATTGGACTCAAAACCCCCTATTCACGGCCCAAGAATATATGTGACTAGTAAGAATCTTAAAACCTATGTATTGATATCTCTCTGTAAGTGAGTCAAGTGGGTGTAAAGTGACATAAACACAGCAGTGAAAAGCAGCTAAACCCCATTATAAAAATCAATTACTTTTAAAAACCTGTGAAACAAAGACAGTGAAAGAGAGAGAAATTCTTACAAAATTCGTTCAGGGGCTGTGATGCCACCTGGATTGACCATGTATAGACCCACAGCTGATTGAGACATAAGGGTGGACACTCTTGGGGCTGAGAGGTTTGGTGAGGTTGGGTGAGCAAACGCAGACCCTTTAAAGTAATACTGCGTGTTACCCATCCCATGGGTCCCAAATCTCCAGGTTCAAGGCCATCTTAATACATCGAAAACATGCATGAGGAACCCAGAAGATGGTTCACCGTGTGATCGGGAAAGGTTTCTAAAACACACCTCATTTCTCATCTCCTTGTGCTCGGGTTCGCCATTCCAGCCGCTTTACTAGCAATCTCCCTCCTTGGAGAATCAGCACCTTTAACCTCCTGTTCCGTACAGGTTGTAATTTGTCCTGAGGATGAATGGGAAGAGGGGAAAACAATGAGAGACTAGCTCTAGGTGTTGGGACAGGCACAGGTCACTCTATTTTCCCATCAGGAAGAAGAATTAACCCCAGGCTCAGCCTGCCGCCCGGGACCAGAATAGGGCCTGAAGCAATCCTGCGCTTTTGCGGCCAGCTCCCAAGAAAGCGAGTTGAAAAATGGAGCTCAGGGGCACTGCAATTCACAAACCTGCAGACTTATAAATGATCACTCTCGTCCACAAATATATTGAGGGAAGGCAACGAAGAGGATTTGAAAGCAAGGCAGAATTGCAGGAAACAGATTTCAGGAGGGAGAGTCAAATCGCCTTTAAAGCACAGGAAAAGCGGCAAAACCTCGACAAGATGCCCTTGGCCAAAAAGGGCGTATGCGTTTTTTCCTGAATATATTCAGGAAAAAACGCATACGCCCTTTTTGGCCAACCAAGCAACCTGGAAAGGCAAATCAGCGCTATAAAGAAGTCTCGCTTCCCATCGGTCAAAAGGGCCATGCTGAATAAAGTGTGAAAACCAGAAATGCAGGGCAGGCCATGAGGAAACGGGAGCCTTGTTACGATGATGGGCGGGATGTAAATTGCCAACAGCCACTCTGGAGAAGTGTACGATGTGTCCTGAAACATCTAAAAAACTCAGCTTAGAGAGCATAGGGCACTTCCACTCATGGGCGTATAAAGTGGGAAAATTAAAAACCAGCAAGACACAGGCACCCCAAAGTTTAGGGCTGCTCTGTTGACAAGAACCTCCAACTTCGTTACACCTTAAATATCCCAGGAAAGAGAAAAATGGATAAAGAAGTTGTGGTCCTTATGTACAATGGAATATCACTCAGCCATGAAATCAACGTCATAAGGCTAGTAGCAGCATGATGAGTGGATTTAGGTACGACGATTCTAAGTGAAATAAGTCACACAGAAAAAGACACTTATCATAAGATATCACTTATAGAGGGAATGAAAAAACCGCTACCCTTGAACTGAATTACAAAACAGAACAGAGTCACACGTTTAGAAAACACACAATGGCTGCTTAACGGGAAAGGTGAGGTGGGGTGATGAATAAAACAAGGGTTTCAAATTAGCTCAGATACCGTTCCATAAACCCAATATGTACTAGACAAGACCTACTCCTTGCTCAGTGAATTGGACTCAAAACCCCCTATTCACGGCCCAAGAATATATGTGACTAGTAAGAATCTTAAAACCTATGTATTGATATCTCTCTGTAAGTGAGTCAAGTGGGTGTAAAGTGACATAAACACAGCAGTGAAAAGCAGCTAAACCCCATTATAAAAATCAATTACTTTTAAAAACCTGTGAAACAAAGACAGTGAAAGAGAGAGAAATTCTTACAAAATTCGTTCAGGGGCTGTGATGCCACCTGGATTGACCATGTATAGACCCACAGCTGATTGAGACATAAGGGTGGACACTCTTGGGGCTGAGAGGTTTGGTGAGGTTGGGTGAGCAAACGCAGACCCTTTAAAGTAATACTGCGTGTTACCCATCCCATGGGTCCCAAATCTCCAGGTTCAAGGCCATCTTAATACATCGAAAACATGCATGAGGAACCCAGAAGATTGTTCACCGTGTGATCGGGAAAGGTTTCTAAAACACACCTCATTTCTCATCTCCTTGTGCTCGGGTTCGCCATTCCAGCCGCTTTACTAGCAATCTCCCTCCTTGGAGAATCAGCACCTTTAACCTCCTGTTCCGTACAGGTTGTAATTTGTCCTGAGGATGAACGGGAAGAGGGGGAACCAATGAGAGACTAGCTCTAGGTGTTGGGACAGGCACAGGTCACTCTATTTTCCCATCAGGAAGAAGAATTAAGCACAGGCTCAGCCTGCCGCCCGGGACCAGAATAGGGCCTGAAGCAAACCTGCGCTTTTGCGGCCAGATCCCAAGAAAGCGAGTTGAAAAATGGAGCTCAGGCGCACTGCAATTCACAAACCTGCAGACTTATAAATGTTCACTCTCGTCCACAAATATATTGAGGGAAGGCAACGAAGAGGATTTGAAAGCAAGGCAGAATTGCAGGAAACAGATTTCAGGAGGGAGATTCGAATCGCCTTTAAAGCACAAGAAAAGCAGCAAAACCTCGACAATGATGCCCTTGGCCAAAAAGGGCGTATGCGTTTTTTCCTGAATATATTCAGGAAAAAACGCATACGCCCTTTTTGGCCAACCAAGCAACCTGGAAAGGCAAATCAGCGCTACAAAGAAGTCTCGCTTCCCATCGGTCAAAAGGGCCAAGCTGAATAAAGTGTCAAAACCAGAAATGCAGGGCAGGCCATGGAGAAACGGGAGCCTTGCTACGCTGATGGGCGGGATGTAAATTGCCAACAGCCACTCTGGAGAAGTGTACGGTGTGTCCTGAAACATCTAAAAAACTCAGCTTAGAGAGCATAGGGCACTTCCACTCATGGGCGTATAAATTGGGAAAACTAAAAATCAGCAAGACACAGGCACCCCAACGTTTAGGGCTGCTCTGTTGACAAGAACCTCCACTTCGTTACACCTTAAATATCTCAGGAAAGAGAAAGATGGATAAATAAGTTGTGGTCCTTATGTACAAAGGAATATCACTCAGCCATGAAATCAACGTCATAAGGCTAGTAGCAGCATGATGAGTGGATTTAGGTACGACGATTTTAAGTGAAATAAGTCACAGAGAAAAAGACACTTATCATAAGATATCACTTATAGAGGGAATGTAAAAACCGCTACCCTTGAACTGAATTACAAAACAGAACAGAGTCACACGTTTAGAAAACACACTATGGCTGCTTCACGGGAAAGGTGAGGTGGGGTGAAGCATAAAACAAGGGTTTCAAATTAGCTCAGATACCGTTCCATAAACCCAATATGTAACAGACAAGACCTACTCCTTGCTCAGTGAATTGGACTCAACACCCCCTATTCACGGCCCAAGAATATATCTTACTAGTAAGAATCTTAAAACCTATGTATTGATATCTCTCTGTAAGTGAGTCAAGTGGGTGTAAAGTGACATAAACACAGCAGTGAAAAGCAGCTAAACCCCATTATAAAAATCAATTACTTTTAAAAACCTGTGAAACAAAGACAGTGAAAGAGAGAGAAATTCTTACAAAATTCGTTCAGGGGCTGTGATGCCACCTGGATTGACCATGTATAGACCCACAGCTGATTGAGACATAAGGGTGGACACTCTTGGGGCTGAGAGGTTTGGTGAGGTTGGGTGAGCAAACGCAGACACTTTAAAGTAATACTGCGTGCTACCCATCCCATGGGTCCCAAATCTCCAGGTTCAAGGGCACCTTCCTACATCGAAAACATGCATGAGAAACCCAGAAGATGGTACACCGTGTGATCGGGAAAGGTTTCTAAAACGCACCTCATTTCTCATCTCCTTGTGTTCGGGTTCGCCATTCCAGCCGCTTTACTAGCAATCTCCCTCCTTGGAGAATCAGCACCTTTAACCTCCTGTTCCGTACAGGTTGCAATTTGTCCTGAGGATGAACGGGAAGAGGGGGAACCAATGAGAGACTAGCTCTAGGTGTTGGGACAGGCACAGGTCACTCTATTTTCCCATCAGGAAGAAGAATTAAGCACAGGCTCAGCCTGCCGCCCGGGACCAGAATAGGGCCTGAAGCAATCCTGCGCTTTTGCGGCCAGCTCCCAAGAAAGCGAGTTGAAAAATGGAGCTCAGGGGCACTGCAATTCACAAACCTGCAGACTTATAAATGATCACTCTCGTCCACAAATATATTGAGGGAAGGCAACGAAGAGGATTTGAAAGCAAGGCAGAATTGCAGGAAACAGATTTCAGGAGGGAGAGTCAAATCGCCTTTAAAGCACAGGAAAAGCGGCAAAACCTCGACAAGATGCCCTTGGCCAAAAAGGGCGTATGCGTTTTTTCCTGAATATATTCAGGAAAAAACGCATACGCCCTTTTTGGCCAACCAAGCAACCTGGAAAGGCAAATCAGCGCTACAAAGAAGTCTCGCTTCCCATCGGTCAAAAGGGCCATGCTGAATAAAGTGTCAAAACCAGAAATGCAGGGCAGGCCATGAGGAAACGGGAGCCTTGTTACGATGATGGGCGGGATGTAAATTGCCAACAGCCACTCTGGAGAAGTGTACGATGTGTCCTGAAACATCTAAAAAAATCAGCTTAGAGAGCATAGGGCACTTCCACTCATGGGCGAATAAAGTGGGAAAATTAAAAACCAGCAAGACACAGGCACCCCAAAGTTTAGGGCTGCTCTGTTGACAAGAACCTCCAACTTCGTTACACCTTAAATATCCCAGGAAAGAGAAAAATGGATAAAGAAGTTGTGGTCCTTATGTACAATGGAATATCACTCAGCCATGAAATCAACGTCATAAGGCTAGTAGCAGCATGATGAGTGGATTTAGGTACGACGATTCTAAGTGAAATAAGTCACACAGAAAAAGACACTTATCATAAGATATCACTTATAGAGGGAATGAAAAAACCGCTACCCTTGAACTGAATTACAAAACAGAACAGAGTCACACGTTTAGAAAACACACAATGGCTGCTTAACGGGAAAGGTGAGGTGGGGTGATGAATAAAACAAGGGTTTCAAATTAGCTCAGATACCGTTCCATAAACCCAATATGTACTAGACAAGACCTACTCCTTGCTCAGTGAATTGGACTCAAAACCCCCTATTCACGGCCCAAGAATATATGTGACTAGTAAGAATCTTAAAACCTATGTATTGATATCTCTCTGTAAGTGAGTCAAGTGGGTGTGAAGTGACATAAACACAGCAGTGAAAAGCAGCTAAACCCCATTATAAAAATCAATTACTTTTAAAAACCTGTGAAAAAAAGACAGTGAAAGAGAGAGAAATTCTTACAAAATTCGTTCAGGGGCTGTGATGCCACCTGGATTGACCATGTATAGACCCACAGCTGATTGAGACATAAGGGTGGACACTCTTGGGGCTGAGAGGTTTGGTGAGGTTGGGTGAGCAAACGCAGACCCTTTAAAGTAATACTGCGTGTTACCCATCCCATGGGTCCCAAATCTCCAGGTTCAAGGCCATCTTAATACATCGAAAACATGCATGAGGAACCCAGAAGATGGTTCACCGTGTGATCGGGAAAGGTTTCTAAAACACACCTCATTTCTCATCTCCTTGTGCTCGGGTTCGCCATTCCAGCCGCTTTACTAGCAATCTCCCTCCTTGGAGAATCAGCACCTTTAACCTCCTGTTCCGTACAGGTTGTAATTTGTCCTGAGGATGAACGGGAAGAGGGGGAACCAATGAGAGACTAGCTCTAGGTGTTGGGACAGGCACAGGTCACTCTATTTTCCCATCAGGAAGAAGAATTAAGCACAGGCTCAGCCTGCCGCCCGGGACCAGAATAGGGCCTGAAGCAAACCTGCGCTTTTGCGGCCAGATCCCAAGAAAGCGAGTTGAAAAATGGAGCTCAGGCGCACTGCAATTCACAAACCTGCAGACTTATAAATGTTCACTCTCGTCCACAAATATATTGAGGGAAGGCAACGAAGAGGATTTGAAAGCAAGGCAGAATTGCAGGAAACAGATTTCAGGAGGGAGATTCGAATCGCCTTTAAAGCACAAGAAAAGCAGCAAAACCTCGACAATGATGCCCTTGGCCAAAAAGGGCGTATGCGTTTTTTCCTGAATATATTCAGGAAAAAACGCATACGCCCTTTTTGGCCAACCAAGCAACCTGGAAAGGCAAATCAGCGCTACAAAGAAGTCTCGCTTCCCATCGGTCAAAAGGGCCAAGCTGAATAAAGTGTCAAAACCAGAAATGCAGGGCAGGCCATGGAGAAACGGGAGCCTTGCTACGCTGATGGGCGGGATGTAAATTGCCAACAGCCACTCTGGAGAAGTGTACGGTGTGTCCTGAAACATCTAAAAAACTCAGCTTAGAGAGCATAGGGCACTTCCACTCATGGGCGTATAAATTGGGAAAACTAAAAATCAGCAAGACACAGGCACCCCAACGTTTAGGGCTGCTCTGTTGACAAGAACCTCCACTTCGTTACACCTTAAATATCTCAGGAAAGAGAAAGATGGATAAATAAGTTGTGGTCCTTATGTACAAAGGAATATCACTCAGCCATGAAATCAACGTCATAAGGCTAGTAGCAGCATGATGAGTGGATTTAGGTACGACGATTTTAAGTGAAATAAGTCACAGAGAAAAAGACACTTATCATAAGATATCACTTATAGAGGGAATGTAAAAACCGCTACCCTTGAACTGAATTACAAAACAGAACAGAGTCACACGTTTAGAAAACACACTATGGCTGCTTCACGGGAAAGGTGAGGTGGGGTGAAGCATAAAACAAGGGTTTCAAATTAGCTCAGATACCGTTCCATAAACCCAATATGTAACAGACAAGACCTACTCCTTGCTCAGTGAATTGGACTCAACACCCCCTATTCACGGCCCAAGAATATATCTTACTAGTAAGAATCTTAAAACCTATGTATTGATATCTCTCTGTAAGTGAGTCAAGTGGGTGTAAAGTGACATAAACACAGCAGTGAAAAGCAGCTAAACCCCATTATAAAAATCAATTACTTTTAAAAACCTGTGAAACAAAGACAGTGAAAGAGAGAGAAATTCTTACAAAATTCGTTCAGGGGCTGTGATGCCACCTGGATTGACCATGTATAGACCCACAGCTGATTGAGACATAAGGGTGGACACTCTTGGGGCTGAGAGGTTTGGTGAGGTTGGGTGAGCAAACGCAGACACTTTAAAGTAATACTGCGTGCTACCCATCCCATGGGTCCCAAATCTCCAGGTTCAAGGGCACCTTCCTACATCGAAAACATGCATGAGAAACCCAGAAGATGGTACACCGTGTGATCGGGAAAGGTTTCTAAAACGCACCTCATTTCTCATCTCCTTGTGTTCGGGTTCGCCATTCCAGCCGCTTTACTAGCAATCTCCCTCCTTGGAGAATCAGCACCTTTAACCTCCTGTTCCGTACAGGTTGCAATTTGTCCTGAGGATGAACGGGAAGAGGGGGAACCAATGAGAGACTAGCTCTAGGTGTTGGGACAGGCACAGGTCACTCTATTTTCCCATCAGGAAGAAGAATTAAGCACAGGCTCAGCCTGCCGCCCGGGACCAGAATAGGGCCTGAAGCAATCCTGCGCTTTTGCGGCCAGCTCCCAAGAAAGCGAGTTGAAAAATGGAGCTCAGGGGCACTGCAATTCACAAACCTGCAGACTTATAAATGATCACTCTCGTCCACAAATATATTGAGGGAAGGCAACGAAGAGGATTTGAAAGCAAGGCAGAATTGCAGGAAACAGATTTCAGGAGGGAGAGTCAAATCGCCTTTAAAGCACAGGAAAAGCGGCAAAACCTCGACAAGATGCCCTTGGCCAAAAAGGGCGTATGCGTTTTTTCCTGAATATATTCAGGAAAAAACGCATACGCCCTTTTTGGCCAACCAAGCAACCTGGAAAGGCAAATCAGCGCTACAAAGAAGTCTCGCTTCCCATCGGTCAAAAGGGCCATGCTGAATAAAGTGTCAAAACCAGAAATGCAGGGCAGGCCATGAGGAAACGGGAGCCTTGTTACGATGATGGGCGGGATGTAAATTGCCAACAGCCACTCTGGAGAAGTGTACGATGTGTCCTGAAACATCTAAAAAAATCAGCTTAGAGAGCATAGGGCACTTCCACTCATGGGCGAATAAAGTGGGAAAATTAAAAACCAGCAAGACACAGGCACCCCAAAGTTTAGGGCTGCTCTGTTGACAAGAACCTCCAACTTCGTTACACCTTAAATATCCCAGGAAAGAGAAAAATGGATAAAGAAGTTGTGGTCCTTATGTACAATGGAATATCACTCAGCCATGAAATCAACGTCATAAGGCTAGTAGCAGCATGATGAGTGGATTTAGGTACGACGATTCTAAGTGAAATAAGTCACACAGAAAAAGACACTTATCATAAGATATCACTTATAGAGGGAATGAAAAAACCGCTACCCTTGAACTGAATTACAAAACAGAACAGAGTCACACGTTTAGAAAACACACAATGGCTGCTTAACGGGAAAGGTGAGGTGGGGTGATGAATAAAACAAGGGTTTCAAATTAGCTCAGATACCGTTCCATAAACCCAATATGTACTAGACAAGACCTACTCCTTGCTCAGTGAATTGGACTCAAAACCCCCTATTCACGGCCCAAGAATATATGTGACTAGTAAGAATCTTAAAACCTATGTATTGATATCTCTCTGTAAGTGAGTCAAGTGGGTGTGAAGTGACATAAACACAGCAGTGAAAAGCAGCTAAACCCCATTATAAAAATCAATTACTTTTAAAAACCTGTGAAAAAAAGACAGTGAAAGAGAGAGAAATTCTTACAAAATTCGTTTAGGGGCAGTTATGCTACCTGGATTGACCATATCTAGACCCACAGCTGATTGAGACATAAGGGTGGACACTCTTGGGGCTGAGAGGTTTGGTGAGGTTGGGTAAGGAAACGCAGACCCATTAAAGTAATACTGCGTGGTACCCATCCCATGGGTCCCAAATCTCCAGGTTCAAGAGCATCTTCCTACATCGAAAACATGCATGAGAAACCCAGAAGATGGTACACCGTGTGATCGCGAAAGGTTTCTAAAACGCACCTCATTTCTCATCTCCTTGTGCTCGGGTTCGCCATTCCAGCCGCTTTACTAGCAATCTCCCTCCTTGGAGAATCAGCACCTTTAACCTCCTGTTCCGTACAGGTTGCAATTTGTCCTGAGGATGAACGGGAAGAGGGGGAACCAATGAGAGACTAGCTCTAGGTGTTGGGACAGGCACAGGTCACTCTATTTTCCCATCAGGAAGAAGAATTAAGCACAGGCTCAGCCTGCCGCCCGGGACCAGAATAGGGCCTGAAGCAATCCTGCGCTTTTGCGGCCAGCTCCCAAGAAAGCGAGTTGAAAAATGGAGCTCAGGGGCACTGCAATTCACAAACCTGCAGACTTATAAATGATCACTCTCGTCCACAAATATATTGAGGGAAGGCAACGAAGAGGATTTGAAAGCAAGGCAGAATTGCAGGAAACAGATTTCAGGAGGGAGAGTCAAATCGCCTTTAAAGCACAGGAAAAGCGGCAAAACCTCGACAAGATGCCCTTGGCCAAAAAGGGCGTATGCGTTTTTTCCTGAATTCAGGAAAAAACGCATACGCCCTTTTTGGCCAACCAAGCAACCTGGAAAGGCAAATCAGCGCTACAAAGAAGTCTCGCTTCCCATCGGTCAAAAGGGCCATGCTGAATAAAGTGTCAAAACCAGAAATGCAGGGCAGGCCATGAGGAAACGGGAGCCTTGTTACGATGATGGGCGGGATGTAAATTGCCAACAGCCACTCTGGAGAAGTGTACGATGTGTCCTGAAACATCTAAAAAAATCAGCTTAGAGAGCATAGGGCACTTCCACTCATGGGCGAATAAAGTGGGAAAATTAAAAACCAGCAAGACACAGGCACCCCAAAGTTTAGGGCTGCTCTGTTGACAAGAACCTCCAACTTCGTTACACCTTAAATATCCCAGGAAAGAGAAAAATGG
Organism: Balaenoptera physalus; assembly: GCF_965194825.1. NCBI lineage: Eukaryota > Metazoa > Chordata > Mammalia > Artiodactyla > Balaenopteridae > Balaenoptera > Balaenoptera physalus. The sequence continues at coordinate 14,740 of NW_028125634.1, forward strand.
ATAAAGAAGTTGTGGTCCTTATGTACAATGGAATATCACTCAGCCATGAAATCAACGTCATAAGGCTAGTAGCAGCATGATGAGTGGATTTAGGTACGACGATTCTAAGTGAAATAAGTCACACAGAAAAAGACACTTATCATAAGATATCACTTATAGAGGGAATGAAAAAACCGCTACCCTTGAACTGAATTACAAAACAGAACAGAGTCACACGTTTAGAAAACACACAATGGCTGCTTAACGGGAAAGGTGAGGTGGGGTGATGAATAAAACAAGGGTTTCAAATTAGCTCAGATACCGTTCCATAAACCCAATATGTACTAGACAAGACCTACTCCTTGCTCAGTGAATTGGACTCAAAACCCTCTATTCACGGCCCAAGAATATATGTGACTAGTAAGAATCTTAAAACCTATGTATTGATATCTCTCTGTAAGTGAGTCAAGTGGGTGTGAAGTGACATAAACACAGCAGTGAAAAGCAGCTAAACCCCATTATAAAAATCAATTACTTTTAAAAACCTGTGAAAAAAAGACAGTGAAAGAGAGAGAAATTCTTACAAAATTCGTTTAGGGGCAGTTATGCTACCTGGATTGACCATATCTAGACCCACAGCTGATTGAGACATAAGGGTGGACACTCTTGGGGCTGAGAGGTTTGGTGAGGTTGGGTAAGGAAACGCAGACCCATTAAAGTAATACTGCGTGGTACCCATCCCATGGGTCCCAAATCTCCAGGTTCAAGAGCATCTTCCTACATCGAAAACATGCATGAGAAACCCAGAAGATGGTACACCGTGTGATCGCGAAAGGTTTCTAAAACGCACCTCATTTCTCATCTCCTTGTGCTCGGGTTCGCCATTCCAGCTGCTTTACTAGCAATCTCCCTCCTTGGAGAATCAGCACCTTTAACCTCCTGTTCCGTACAGGTTGCAATTTGTCCTGAGGATGAACGGGAAGAGGGGAAAACAATGAGAGACTAGCTCTAGGTGTTGAGACAGGCACAGGTCACTCTATTTTCCCATCAGGAAGAAGAATTAAGCACAGGCTCAGCCTGCCGCCCGGGACCAGAATAGGGCCTGAAGCAATCCTGCGCTTTTGCGGCCAGCTCCCAAGAAAGCGAGTTGAAAAATGGAGCTCAGGGGCACTGCAATTCACAAACCTGCAGACTTATAAATGATCACTCTCGTCCACAAATATATTGAGGGAAGGCAACGAAGAGGATTTGAAAGCAAGGCAGAATTGCAGGAAACAGATTTCAGGAGGGAGAGTCAAATCGCCTTTAAAGCACAGGAAAAGCGGCAAAACCTCGACAAGATGCCCTTGGCCAAAAAGGGCGTATGCGTTTTTTCCTGAATATATTCAGGAAAAAACGCATACGCCCTTTTTGGCCAACCAAGCAACCTGGAAAGGCAAATCAGCGCTACAAAGAAGTCTCGCTTCCCATCGGTCAAAAGGGCCATGCTGAATAAAGTGTCAAAACCAGACATGCAGGGCAGGCCATGAGGAAACGGGAGCCTTGTTACGATGATGGGCGGGATGTAAATTGCCAACAGCCACTCTGGAGAAGTGTACGATGTGTCCTGAAACATCTAAAAAACTCAGCTTAGAGAGCATAGGGCACTTCCACTCATGGGCGTATAAAGTGGGAAAATTAAAAACCAGCAAGACACAGGCACCCCAAAGTTTAGGGCTGCTCTGTTGACAAGAACCTCCAACTTCGTTACACCTTAAATATCCCAGGAAAGAGAAAAATGGATAAAGAAGTTGTGGTCCTTATGTACAATGGAATATCACTCAGCCATGAAATCAACGTCATAAGGCTAGTAGCAGCATGATGAGTGGATTTAGGTACGACGATTCTAAGTGAAATAAGTCACACAGAAAAAGACACTTATCATAAGATATCACTTATAGAGGGAATGAAAAAATCGCTACCCTTGAACTGAATTACAAAACAGAACAGAGTCACACGTTTAGAAAAAACACAATGGCTGCTTAACGGGAAAGGTGAGGTGGGGTGATGAATAAAACAAGGGTTTCAAATTAGCTCAGATACCGTTCCATAAACCCAATATGTACTAGACAAGACCTACTCCTTGCTCAGTGAATTGGACTCAAAACGCCCTATTCACGGCCCAAGAATATATCTGACTAGTAAGAATCTTAAAACCTATGTATTGATATCTCTCTGTAAGTGAGTCAAGTGGGTGTGAAGTGACATAAACACAGCAGTGAAAAGCAGCTAAACCCCATTATAAAAATCAATTACTTTTAAAAACCTGTGAAAAAAAGACAGTGAAAGAGAGAGAAATTCTTACAAAATTCGTTTAGGGGCAGTTATGCTACCTGGATTGACCATATCTAGACCCACAGCTGATTGAGACATAAGGGTGGACACTCTTGGGGATGAGAGGTTTGGTGAGGTTGGGTGAGGAAACGCAGACCCTTTAAAGTAATACTGCGTGGTACCCATCCCATGGGTCCCAAATCTCCAGGTTCAAGGGCATCTTCCTACATCGAAAACATGCATGAGAAACCCAGAAGATGGTACACCGTGTGATCGCGAAAGGTTTCTAAAACGCACCTCATTTCTCATCTCCTTGTGCTCGGGTTCGCCATTCCAGCCGCTTTACTAGCAATCTCCCTCCTTGGAGAATCAGCACCTTTAACCTCCTGTTCCGTACAGGTTGCAATTTGTCCTGAGGATGAACGGGAAGAGGGGGAACCAATGAGAGACTAGCTCTAGGTTTTGAGACAGGCACAGGTCACTCTATTTTCCCATCAGGAAGAAGAATTAACCACAGGCTCAGCCTGCCGCCCGGGACCAGAATAGGGCCTGAAGCAATCCTGCGCTTTTGCGGCCAGCTCCCAAGAAAGCGAGTTGAAAAATGGAGCTCACGGGCACTGCAATTCACAAACCTGCAGACTTATAAATGATCACTCTCGTCCACAAATATATTGAGGGAAGGGAACGAAGAGGATTTGAAAGCAAGGCAGAATTGCAGGAAACAGATTTCAGGAGGGAGATTCGAATCGCCTTTAAAGCACAAGAAAAGCGGGAAAACCTCGACAAGATGCCCTTGGCCAAAAACGGCGTATGCGTTTTTTCCTGAATATATTCAGGAAAAAACGCATACGCCGTTTTTGGCCAAGCAAGCAACCTGGAAAGGCAAATCAGCGCTACAAAGAAGTCTCGCTTCCCATCGGTCAAAAGGGCCAAGCTGAATAAAGTGTCAAAACCAGAAATGCAGGGCAGGCCATTTAGAAACGGGAGCCTTGCTACGCTGATGGGCGGGATGTAAATTGCCAACAGCCACTCTGGAGAAGTGTACGGTGTGTCCTGAAACATCTAAAAAACACAGCTTAGAGAGCATAGGGCACTTCCACTCATGGGCGTATAAATTGGGAAAACTAAAAATCAGCAAGACACAGGCACCCCAACGTTTAGGGCTGCTCTGTTGACAAGAACCTCCACTTCGTTACACCTTAAATATCCCAGGAAAGAGAAAAATGGATAAAGAAGTTGTGGTCCTTATGTACAATGGAATATCACTCAGCCATGAAATCAACGTCATAAGGCTAGTAGCAGCATGATGAGTGGATTTAGGTACGACGATTCTAAGTGAAATAAGTCACACAGAAAAAGACACTTATCATAAGATATCACTTATAGAGGGAATGAAAAAACCGCTACCCTTGAACTGAATTACAAAACAGAACAGAGTCACACGTTTAGAAAACACACAATGGCTGCTTAACGGGAAAGGTGAGGTGGGGTGATGAATAAAACAAGGGTTTCAAATTAGCTCAGATACCGTTCCATAAACCCAATATGTAATAGACAAGACCTACTCCTTGCTCAGTGAATTGGACTCAACACCCCCTATTCACGGCCCAAGAATATATCTGACTAGTAAGAATCTTAAAACCTATGTATTGATATGTCTCTGTAAGTGAGTCAAGTGGGTGTAAAGTGACATAAACACAGCAGTGAAAAGCAGCTAAACCCCATTATAAAAATCAATTACTTTTAAAAACCTGTGAAACAAAGACAGTGAAAGAGAGAGAAATTCTTACAAAATTCGTTCAGGGGCTGTGATGCCACCTGGATTGACCATGTATAGACCCACAGCTGATTGAGACATAAGGGTGGACACTCTTGGGGCTGAGAGGTTTGGTGAGGTTGGGTGAGCAAACGCAGACCCTTTAAAGTAATACTGCGTGTTACCCATCCCATGGGTCCCAAATCTCCAGGTTCAAGGCCATCTTAATACATCGAAAACATGCATGAGGAACCCAGAAGATGGTTCACCGTGTGATCGGGAAAGGTTTCTAAAACACACCTCATTTCTCATCTCCTTGTGCTCGGGTTCGCCATTCCAGCCGCTTTACTAGCAATCTCCCTCCTTGGAGAATCAGCACCTTTAACCTCCTGTTCCGTACAGGTTGTAATTTGTCCTGAGGATGAACGGGAAGAGGGGGAACCAATGAGAGACTAGCTCTAGGTGTTGGGACAGGCACAGGTCACTCTATTTTCCCATCAGGAAGAAGAATTAAGCACAGGCTCAGCCTGCCGCCCGGGACCAGAATAGGGCCTGAAGCAAACCTGCGCTTTTGCGGCCAGATCCCAAGAAAGCGAGTTGAAAAATGGAGCTCAGGCGCACTGCAATTCACAAACCTGCAGACTTATAAATGTTCACTCTCGTCCACAAATATATTGAGGGAAAGCAACGAAGAGGATTTGAAAGCAAGGCAGAATTGCAGGAAACAGATTTCAGGAGGGAGATTCGAATCGCCTTTAAAGCACAAGAAAAGCAGCAAAACCTCGACAATGATGCCCTTGGCCAAAAACGGCGTATGCGTTTTTTCCTGAATATATTCAGGAAAAAACGCATACGCCCTTTTTGGCCAACCAAGCAACCTGGAAAGGCAAATCAGCGCTACAAAGAAGTCTCGCTTCCCATCGGTCCAAAGGGCCAAGCTGAATAAAGTGTCAAAACCAGAAATGCAGGGCAGGCCATGGAGAAACGGGAGCCTTGCTACGCTGATGGGCGGGATGTAAATTGCCAACAGCCACTCTGGAGAAGTGTACGGTGTGTCCTGAAACATCTAAAAAACTCAGCTTAGAGAGCATAGGGCACTTCCACTCATGGGCGTATAAATTGGGAAAACTAAAAATCAGCAAGACACAGGCACCCCAACGTTTAGGGCTGCTCTGTTGACAAGAACCTCCACTTCGTTACACCTTAAATATCTCAGGAAAGAGAAAGATGGATAAATAAGTTGTGGTCCTTATGTACAAAGGAATATCACTCAGCCATGAAATCAACGTCATAAGGCTAGTAGCAGCATGATGAGTGGATTTAGGTACGACGATTTTAAGTGAAATAAGTCACAGAGAAAAAGACACTTATCATAAGATATCACTTATAGAGGGAATGTAAAAACCGCTACCCTTGAACTGAATTACAAAACAGAACAGAGTCACACGTTTAGAAAACACACTATGGCTGCTTCACGGGAAAGGTGAGGTGGGGTGATGCATAAAACAAGGGTTTCAAATTAGCTCAGATACCGTTCCATAAACCCAATATGTAACAGACAAGACCTACTCCTTGCTCAGTGAATTGGACTCAACACCCCCTATTCACGGCCCAAGAATATATCTTACTAGTAAGAATCTTAAAACCTATGTATTGATATCTCTCTGTAAGTGAGTCAAGTGGGTGTAAAGTGACATAAACACAGCAGTGAAAAGCAGCTAAACCCCATTATAAAAATCAATTACTTTTAAAAACCTGTGAAACAAAGACAGTGAAAGAGAGAGAAATTCTTACAAAATTCGTTCAGGGGCTGTGATGCCACCTGGATTGACCATGTATAGACCCACAGCTGATTGAGACATAAGGGTGGACACTCTTGGGGCTGAGAGGTTTGGTGAGGTTGGGTGAGCAAACGCAGACACTTTAAAGTAATATTGCGTGCTACCCATCCCATGGGTCCCAAATCTCCAGGTTCAAGGGCACCTTCCTACATCGAAAACATGCATGAGAAACCCAGAAGATGGTACACCGTGTGATCGGGAAAGGTTTCTAAAACGCACCTCATTTCTCATCTCCTTGTGTTCGGGTTCGCCATTCCAGCCGCTTTACTAGCAATCTCCCTCCTTGGAGAATCAGCACCTTTAACCTCCTGTTCCGTACAGGTTGCAATTTGTCCTGAGGATGAACGGGAAGAGGGGGAACCAATGAGAGACTAGCTCTAGGTGTTGGGACAGGCACAGGTCACTCTATTTTCCCATCAGGAAGAAGAATTAAGCACAGGCTCACCCTGCCGCCCGGGACCAGAATAGGGCCTGAAGCAATCCTGCGCTTTTGCGGCCAGCTCCCAAGAAAGCGAGTTGAAAAATGGAGCTCAGGGGCACTGCAATTCACAAACCTGCAGACTTATAAATGATCACTCTCGTCCACAAATATATTGAGGGAAGGCAACGAAGAGGATTTGAAAGCAAGGCAGAATTGCAGGAAACAGATTTCAGGAGGGAGAGTCAAATCGCCTTTAAAGCACAGGAAAAGCGGCAAAACCTCGACAAGATGCCCTTGGCCAAAAAGGGCGTATGCGTTTTTTCCTGAATATATTCAGGAAAAAACGCATACGCCCTTTTTGGCCAACCAAGCAACCTGGAAAGGCAAATCAGCGCTACAAAGAAGTCTCGCTTCCCATCGGTCAAAAGGGCCATGCTGAATAAAGTGTCAAAACCAGAAATGCAGGGCAGGCCATGAGGAAACGGGAGCCTTGTTACGATGATGGGCGGGATGTAAATTGCCAACAGCCACTCTGGAGAAGTGTACGATGTGTCCTGAAACATCTAAAAAAATCAGCTTAGAGAGCATAGGGCACTTCCACTCATGGGCGAATAAAGTGGGAAAATTAAAAACCAGCAAGACACAGGCACCCCAAAGTTTAGGGCTGCTCTGTTGACAAGAACCTCCAACTTCGTTACACCTTAAATATCCCAGGAAAGAGAAAAATGGATAAAGAAGTTGTGGTCCTTATGTACAATGGAATATCACTCAGCCATGAAATCAACGTCATAAGGCTAGTAGCAGCATGATGAGTGGATTTAGGTACGACGATTCTAAGTGAAATAAGTCACACAGAAAAAGACACTTATCATAAGATATCACTTATAGAGGGAATGAAAAAACCGCTACCCTTGAACTGAATTACAAAACAGAACAGAGTCACACGTTTAGAAAACACACAATGGCTGCTTAACGGGAAAGGTGAGGTGGGGTGATGAATAAAACAAGGGTTTCAAATTAGCTCAGATACCGTTCCATAAACCCAATATGTACTAGACAAGACCTACTCCTTGCTCAGTGAATTGGACTCAAAACCCCCTATTCACGGCCCAAGAATATATCTGACTAGTAAGAATCTTAAAACCTATGTATTGATATCTCTCTGTAAGTGAGTCAAGTGGGTGTGAAGTGACATAAACACAGCAGTGAAAAGCAGCTAAACCCCATTATAAAAATCAATTACTTTTAAAAACCTGTGAAAAAAAGACAGTGAAAGAAAGAGAAATTCTTACAAAATTCGTTTAGGGGCAGTTATGCTACCTGGATTGACCATATCTAGACCCACAGCTGATTGAGACATAAGGGTGGACACTCTTGGGGATGAGAGGTTTGGTGAGGTTGGGTGAGGAAACGCAGACCCTTTAAAGTAATACTGCGTGGTACCCATCCCATGGGTCCCAAATCTCCAGGTTCAAGGGCATCTTCCTACATCGAAAACATGCATGAGAAACCCAGAAGATGGTACACCGTGTGATCGCGAAAGGTTTCTAAAACGCACCTCATTTCTCATCTCCTTGTGCTCGGGTTCGCCATTCCAGCTGCTTTACTAGCAATCTCCCTCCTTGGAGAATCAGCACCTTTAACCTCCTGTTCCGTACAGGTTGCAGTTTGTCCTGAGGATGAACGGGAAGAGGGGAAAACAATGAGAGACTAGCTCTAGGTGTTGGGACAGGCACAGGTCACTCTATTTTCCCATCAGGAAGAAGAATTAACCCCAGGCTCAGCCTGCCGCCCGGGACCAGAATAGGGCCTGAAGCAATCCTGCGCTTTTGCGGCCAGCTCCCAAGAAAGCGAGTTGAAAAATGGAGCTCAGGGGCACTGCAATTCACAAACCTGCAGACTTATAAATGATCACTCTCGTCCACAAATATATTGAGGGAAGGCAACGAAGAGGATTTGAAAGCAAGGCAGAATTGCAGGAAACAGATTTCAGGAGGGAGAGTCAAATCGCCTTTAAAGCACAGGAAAAGCGGCAAAACCTCGACAAGATGCCCTTGGCCAAAAAGGGCGTATGCGTTTTTTCCTGAATATATTCAGGAAAAAACGCATACGCCCTTTTTGGCCAACCAAGCAACCTGGAAAGGCAAATCAGCGCTACAAAGAAGTCTCGCTTCCCATCGGTCAAAAGGGCCATGCTGAATAAAGTGTCAAAACCAGAAATGCAGGGCAGGCCATGAGGAAACGGGAGCCTTGTTACGATGATGGGCGGGATGTAAATTGCCAACAGCCACTCTGGAGAAGTGTACGATGTGTCCTGAAACATCTAAAAAACTCAGCTTAGAGAGCATAGGGCACTTCCACTCATGGGCGTATAAAGTGGGAAAATTAAAAACCAGCAAGACACAGGCACCCCAAAGTTTAGGGCTGCTCTGTTGACAAGAAACTCCAACTTCGTTACACCTTAAATATCCCAGGAAAGAGAAAAATGGATAAAGAAGTTGTGGTCCTTATGTACAATGGAATATCACTCAGCCATGAAATCAACGTCATAAGGCTAGTAGCAGCATGATGAGTGGATTTAGGTACGACGATTCTAAGTGAAATAAGTCACACAGAAAAAGACACTTATCATAAGATATCACTTATAGAGGGAATGAAAAAACCGCTACCCTTGAACTGAATTACAAAACAGAACAGAGTCACACGTTTAGAAAACACACAATGGCTGCTTAACGGGAAAGGTGAGGTGGGGTGATGAATAAAACAAGGGTTTCAAATTAGCTCAGATACCGTTCCATAAACCCAATATGTACTAGACAAGACCTACTCCTTGCTCAGTGAATTGGACTCAAAACCCCCTATTCACGGCCCAAGAATATATGTGACTAGTAAGAATCTTAAAACCTATGTATTGATATCTCTCTGTAAGTGAGTCAAGTGGGTGTGAAGTGACATAAACACAGCAGTGAAAAGCAGCTAAACCCCATTATAAAAATCAATTACTTTTAAAAACCTGTGAAAAAAAGACAGTGAAAGAGAGAGAAATTCTTACAAAATTCGTTTAGGGGCAGTTATGCTACCTGGATTGACCATATCTAGACCCACAGCTGATTGAGACATAAGGGTGGACACTCTTGGGTCTGAGAGGTTTGGTGAGGTTGGGTAAGGAAACGCAGACCCATTAAAGTAATACTGCGTGGTACCCATCCCATGGGTCCCAAATCTCCAGGTTCAAGAGCATCTTCCTACATCGAAAACATGCATGAGAAACCCAGAAGATGGTACACCGTGTGATCGCGAAAGGTTTCTAAAACGCACCTCATTTCTCATCTCCTTGTGCTCGGGTTCGCCATTCCAGCTGCTTTACTAGCAATCTCCCTCCTTGGAGAATCAGCACCTTTAACCTCCTGTTCCGTACAGGTTGCAATTTGTCCTGAGGATGAACGGGAAGAGGGGAAAACAATGAGAGACTAGCTCTAGGTGTTGAGACAGGCACAGGTCACTCTATTTTCCCATCAGGAAGAAGAATTAAGCACAGGCTCAGCCTGCCGCCCGGGACCAGAATAGGGCCTGAAGCAATCCTGCGCTTTTGCGGCCAGCTCCCAAGAAAGCGAGTTGAAAAATGGAGCTCAGGGGCACTGCAATTCACAAACCTGCAGACTTATAAATGATCACTCTCGTCCACAAATATATTGAGGGAAGGCAACGAAGAGGATTTGAAAGCAAGGCAGAATTGCAGGAAACAGATTTCAGGAGGGAGAGTCAAATCGCCTTTAAAGCACAGGAAAAGCGGGAAAACCTCGACAAGATGCCCTTGGCCAAAAAGGGCGTATGCGTTTTTTCCTGAATATATTCAGGAAAAAACGCATACGCCCTTTTTGGCCAACCAAGCAACCTGGAAAGGCAAATCAGCGCTACAAAGAAGTCTCGCTTCCCATCGGTCAAAAGGGCCATGCTGAATAAAGTGTCAAAACCAGACATGCAGGGCAGGCCATGAGGAAACGGGAGCCTTGTTACGATGATGGGCGGGATGTAAATTGCCAACAGCCACTCTGGAGAAGTGTACGATGTGTCCTGAAACATCTAAAAAACTCAGCTTAGAGAGCATAGGGCACTTCCACTCATGGGCGTATAAAGTGGGAAAATTAAAAACCAGCAAGACACAGGCACCCCAAAGTTTAGGGCTGCTCTGTTGACAAGAACCTCCAACTTCGTTACACCTTAAATATCCCAGGAAAGAGAAAAATGGATAAAGAAGTTGTGGTCCTTATGTACAATGGAATATCACTCAGCCATGAAATCAACGTCATAAGGCTAGTAGCAGCATGATGAGTGGATTTAGGTACGACGATTCTAAGTGAAATAAGTCACACAGAAAAAGACACTTATCATAAGATATCACTTATAGAGGGAATGAAAAAATCGCTACCCTTGAACTGAATTACAAAACAGAACAGAGTCACACGTTTAGAAAAAACACAATGGCTGCTTAACGGGAAAGGTGAGGTGGGGTGATGAATAAAACAAGGGTTTCAAATTAGCTCAGATACCGTTCCATAAAGCCAATATGTACTAGACAAGACCTACTCCTTGCTCAGTGAATTGGACTCAAAACGCCCTATTCACGGCCCAAGAATATATCTGACTAGTAAGAATCTTAAAACCTATGTATTGATATCTCTCTGTAAGTGAGTCAAGTGGGTGTGAAGTGACATAAACACAGCAGTGAAAAGCAGCTAAACCCCATTATAAAAATCAATTACTTTTAAAAACCTGTGAAAAAAAGACAGTGAAAGAGAGAGAAATTCTTACAAAATTCGTTTAGGGGCAGTTATGCTACCTGGATTGACCATATCTAGACCCACAGCTGATTGAGACATAAGGGTGGACACTCTTGGGGATGAGAGGTTTGGTGAGGTTGGGTGAGGAAACGCAGACCCTTTAAAGTAATACTGCGTGGTACCCATCCCATGGGTCCCAAATCTCCAGGTTCAAGGGCATCTTCCTACATCGAAAACATGCATGAGAAACCCAGAAGATGGTACACCGTGTGATCGCGAAAGGTTTCTAAAACGCACCTCATTTCTCATCTCCTTGTGCTCGGGTTCGCCATTCCAGCCGCTTTACTAGCAATCTCCCTCCTTGGAGAATCAGCACCTTTAACCTCCTGTTCCGTACAGGTTGCAATTTGTCCTGAGGATGAACGGGAAGAGGGGGAACCAATGAGAGACTAGCTCTAGGTTTTGAGACAGGCACAAGTCACTCTATTTTCCCATCAGGAAGAAGAATTAACCACAGGCTCAGCCTGCCGCCCGGGACCAGAATAGGGCCTGAAGCAATCCTGCGCTTTTGCGGCCAGCTCCCAAGAAAGCGAGTTGAAAAATGGAGCTCACGGGCACTGCAATTCACAAACCTGCAGACTTATAAATGATCACTCTCGTCCACAAATATATTGAGGGAAGGGAACGAAGAGGATTTGAAAGCAAGGCAGAATTGCAGGAAACAGATTTCAGGAGGGAGATTCGAATCGCCTTTAAAGCACAAGAAAAGCGGGAAAACCTCGACAAGATGCCCTTGGCCAAAAACGGCGTATGCGTTTTTTCCTGAATATATTCAGGAAAAAACGCATACGCCCTTTTTGGCCAAGCAAGCCACCTGGAAAGGCAAATCAGCGCTACAAAGAAGTCTCGCTTCCCATCGGTCAAAAGGGCCAAGCTGAATAAAGTGTCAAAACCAGAAATGCAGGGCAGGCCATTTAGAAACGGGAGCCTTGCTACGCTGATGGGCGGGATGTAAATTGCCAACAGCCACTCTGGAGAAGTGTACGGTGTGTCCTGAAACATCTAAAAAACACAGCTTAGAGAGCATAGGGCACTTCCACTCATGGGCGTATAAATTGGGAAAACTAAAAATCAGCAAGACACAGGCACCCCAACGTTTAGGGCTGCTCTGTTGACAAGAACCTCCACTTCGTTACACCTTAAATATCCCAGGAAAGAGAAAAATGGATAAAGAAGTTGTGGTCCTTATGTACAATGGAATATCACTCAGCCATGAAATCAACGTCATAAGGCTAGTAGCAGCATGATGAGTGGATTTAGGTACGACGATTCTAAGTGAAATAAGTCACACAGAAAAAGACACTTATCATAAGATATCACTTATAGAGGGAATGAAAAAACCGCTACCCTTGAACTGAATTACAAAACAGAACAGAGTCACACGTTTAGAAAACACACAATGGCTGCTTAACGGGAAAGGTGAGGTGGGGTGATGAATAAAACAAGGGTTTCAAATTAGCTCAGATACCGTTCCATAAACCCAATATGTAATAGACAAGACCTACTCCTTGCTCAGTGAATTGGACTCAACACCCCCTATTCACGGCCCAAGAATATATCTGACTAGTAAGAATCTTAAAACCTATGTATTGATATGTCTCTGTAAGTGAGTCAAGTGGGTGTAAAGTGACATAAACACAGCAGTGAAAAGCAGCTAAACCCCATTATAAAAATCAATTACTTTTAAAAACCTGTGAAACAAAGACAGTGAAAGAGAGAGAAATTCTTACAAAATTCGTTCAGGGGCTGTGATGCCACCTGGATTGACCATGTATAGACCCACAGCTGATTGAGACATAAGGGTGGACACTCTTGGGGCTGAGAGGTTTGGTGAGGTTGGGTGAGCAAACGCAGACCCTTTAAAGTAATACTGCGTGTTACCCATCCCATGGGTCCCAAATCTCCAGGTTCAAGGCCATCTTAATACATCGAAAACATGCATGAGGAACCCAGAAGATGGTTCACCGTGTGATCGGGAAAGGTTTCTATAACACACCTCATTTCTCATCTCCTTGTGCTCGGGTTCGCCATTCCAGCCGCTTTACTAGCAATCTCCCTCCTTGGAGAATCAGCACCTTTAACCTCCTGTTCCGTACAGGTTGTAATTTGTCCTGAGGATGAACGGGAAGAGGGGGAACCAATGAGAGACTAGCTCTAGGTGTTGGGACAGGCACAGGTCACTCTATTTTCCCATCAGGAAGAAGAATTAAGCACAGGCTCAGCCTGCCGCCCGGGACCAGAATAGGGCCTGAAGCAAACCTGCGCTTTTGCGGCCAGATCCCAAGAAAGCGAGTTGAAAAATGGAGCTCAGGCGCACTGCAATTCACAAACCTGCAGACTTATAAATGTTCACTCTCGTCCACAAATATATTGAGGGAAAGCAACGAAGAGGATTTGAAAGCAAGGCAGAATTGCAGGAAACAGATTTCAGGAGGGAGATTCGAATCGCCTTTAAAGCACAAGAAAAGCAGCAAAACCTCGACAATGATGCCCTTGGCCAAAAACGGCGTATGCGTTTTTTCCTGAATATATTCAGGAAAAAACGCATACGCCCTTTTTGGCCAACCAAGCAACCTGGAAAGGCAAATCAGCGCTACAAAGAAGTCTCGCTTCCCATCGGTCCAAAGGGCCAAGCTGAATAAAGTGTCAAAACCAGAAATGCAGGGCAGGCCATGGAGAAACGGGAGCCTTGCTACGCTGATGGGCGGGATGTAAATTGCCAACAGCCACTCTGGAGAAGTGTACGGTGTGTCCTGAAACATCTAAAAAACTCAGCTTAGAGAGCATAGGGCACTTCCACTCATGGGCGTATAAATTGGGAAAACTAAAAATCAGCAAGACACAGGCACCCCAACGTTTAGGGCTGCTCTGTTGACAAGAACCTCCACTTCGTTACACCTTAAATATCTCAGGAAAGAGAAAGATGGATAAATAAGTTGTGGTCCTTATGTACAAAGGAATATCACTCAGCCATGAAATCAACGTCATAAGGCTAGTAGCAGCATGATGAGTGGATTTAGGTACGACGATTTTAAGTGAAATAAGTCACAGAGAAAAAGACACTTATCATAAGATATCACTTATAGAGGGAATGTAAAAACCGCTACCCTTGAACTGAATTACAAAACAGAACAGAGTCACACGTTTAGAAAACACACTATGGCTGCTTCACGGGAAAGGTGAGGTGGGGTGATGCATAAAACAAGGGTTTCAAATTAGCTCAGATACCGTTCCATAAACCCAATATGTAACAGACAAGACCTACTCCTTGCTCAGTGAATTGGACTCAACACCCCCTATTCACGGCCCAAGAATATATCTTACTAGTAAGAATCTTAAAACCTATGTATTGATATCTCTCTGTAAGTGAGTCAAGTGGGTGTAAAGTGACATAAACACAGCAGTGAAAAGCAGCTAAACCCCATTATAAAAATCAATTACTTTTAAAAACCTGTGAAACAAAGACAGTGAAAGAGAGAGAAATTCTTACAAAATTCGTTCAGGGGCTGTGATGCCACCTGGATTGACCATGTATAGACCCACAGCTGATTGAGACATAAGGGTGGACACTCTTGGGGCTGAGAGGTTTGGTGAGGTTGGGTGAGCAAACGCAGACACTTTAAAGTAATATTGCGTGCTACCCATCCCATGGGTCCCAAATCTCCAGGTTCAAGGGCACCTTCCTACATCGAAAACATGCATGAGAAACCCAGAAGATGGTACACCGTGTGATCGGGAAAGGTTTCTAAAACGCACCTCATTTCTCATCTCCTTGTGTTCGGGTTCGCCATTCCAGCCGCTTTACTAGCAATCTCCCTCCTTGGAGAATCAGCACCTTTAACCTCCTGTTCCGTACAGGTTGCAATTTGTCCTGAGGATGAACGGGAAGAGGGGGAACCAATGAGAGACTAGCTCTAGGTGTTGGGACAGGCACAGGTCACTCTATTTTCCCATCAGGAAGAAGAATTAAGCACAGGCTCAGCCTGCCGCCCGGGACCAGAATAGGGCCTGAAGCAATCCTGCGCTTTTGCGGCCAGCTCCCAAGAAAGCGAGTTGAAAAATGGAGCTCAGGGGCACTGCAATTCACAAACCTGCAGACTTATAAATGATCACTCTCGTCCACAAATATATTGAGGGAAGGCAACGAAGAGGATTTGAAAGCAAGGCAGAATTGCAGGAAACAGATTTCAGGAGGGAGAGTCAAATCGCCTTTAAAGCACAGGAAAAGCGGCAAAACCTCGACAAGATGCCCTTGGCCAAAAAGGGCGTATGCGTTTTTTCCTGAATATATTCAGGAAAAAACGCATACGCCCTTTTTGGCCAACCAAGCAACCTGGAAAGGCAAATCAGCGCTACAAAGAAGTCTCGCTTCCCATCGGTCAAAAGGGCCATGCTGAATAAAGTGTCAAAACCAGAAATGCAGGGCAGGCCATGAGGAAACGGGAGCCTTGTTACGATGATGGGCGGGATGTAAATTGCCAACAGCCACTCTGGAGAAGTGTACGATGTGTCCTGAAACATCTAAAAAAATCAGCTTAGAGAGCATAGGGCACTTCCACTCATGGGCGAATAAAGTGGGAAAATTAAAAACCAGCAAGACACAGGCACCCCAAAGTTTAGGGCTGCTCTGTTGACAAGAACCTCCAACTTCGTTACACCTTAAATATCCCAGGAAAGAGAAAAATGGATAAAGAAGTTGTGGTCCTTATGTACAATGGAATATCACTCAGCCATGAAATCAACGTCATAAGGCTAGTAGCAGCATGATGAGTGGATTTAGGTACGACGATTCTAAGTGAAATAAGTCACACAGAAAAAGACACTTATCATAAGATATCACTTATAGAGGGAATGAAAAAACCGCTACCCTTGAACTGAATTACAAAACAGAACAGAGTCACACGTTTAGAAAACACACAATGGCTGCTTAACGGGAAAGGTGAGGTGGGGTGATGAATAAAACAAGGGTTTCAAATTAGCTCAGATACCGTTCCATAAACCCAATATGTACTAGACAAGACCTACTCCTTGCTCAGTGAATTGGACTCAAAACCCCCTATTCACGGCCCAAGAATATATCTGACTAGTAAGAATCTTAAAACCTATGTATTGATATCTCTCTGTAAGTGAGTCAAGTGGGTGTGAAGTGACATAAACACAGCAGTGAAAAGCAGCTAAACCCCATTATAAAAATCAATTACTTTTAAAAACCTGTGAAAAAAAGACAGTGAAAGAAAGAGAAATTCTTACAAAATTCGTTTAGGGGCAGTTATGCTACCTGGATTGACCATATCTAGACCCACAGCTGATTGAGACATAAGGGTGGACACTCTTGGGGATGAGAGGTTTGGTGAGGTTGGGTGAGGAAACGCAGACCCTTTAAAGTAATACTGCGTGGTACCCATCCCATGGGTCCCAATTCTCCAGGTTCAAGGGCATCTTCCTACATCGAAAACATGCATGAGAAACCCAGAAGATGGTACACCGTGTGATCGCGAAAGGTTTCTAAAACGCACCTCATTTCTCATCTCCTTGTGCTCGGGTTCGCCATTCCAGCTGCTTTACTAGCAATCTCCCTCCTTGGAGAATCAGCACCTTTAACCTCCTGTTCCGTACAGGTTGCAGTTTGTCCTGAGGATGAACGGGAAGAGGGGAAAACAATGAGAGACTAGCTCTAGGTGTTGGGACAGGCACAGGTCACTCTATTTTCCCATCAGGAAGAAGAATTAACCCCAGGCTCAGCCTGCCGCCCGGGACCAGAATAGGGCCTGAAGCAATCCTGCGCTTTTGCGGCCAGCTCCCAAGAAAGCGAGTTGAAAAATGGAGCTCAGGGGCACTGCAATTCACAAACCTGCAGACTTATAAATGATCACTCTCGTCCACAAATATATTGAGGGAAGGCAACGAAGAGGATTTGAAAGCAAGGCAGAATTGCAGGAAACAGATTTCAGGAGGGAGAGTCAAATCGCCTTTAAAGCACAGGAAAAGCGGCAAAACCTCGACAAGATGCCCTTGGCCAAAAAGGGCGTATGCGTTTTTTCCTGAATATATTCAGGAAAAAACGCATACGCCCTTTTTGGCCAACCAAGCAACCTGGAAAGGCAAATCAGCGCTACAAAGAAGTCTCGCTTCCCATCGGTCAAAAGGGCCATGCTGAATAAAGTGTCAAAACCAGAAATGCAGGGCAGGCCATGAGGAAACGGGAGCCTTGTTACGATGATGGGCGGGATGTAAATTGCCAACAGCCACTCTGGAGAAGTGTACGATGTGTCCTGAAACATCTAAAAAACTCAGCTTAGAGAGCATAGGGCACTTCCACTCATGGGCGTATAAAGTGGGAAAATTAAAAACCAGCAAGACACAGGCACCCCAAAGTTTAGGGCTGCTCTGTTGACAAGAAACTCCAACTTCGTTACACCTTAAATATCCCAGGAAAGAGAAAAATGGATAAAGAAGTTGTGGTCCTTATGTACAATGGAATATCACTCAGCCATGAAATCAACGTCATAAGGCTAGTAGCAGCATGATGAGTGGATTTAGGTACGACGATTCTAAGTGAAATAAGTCACACAGAAAAAGACACTTATCATAAGATATCACTTATAGAGGGAATGAAAAAACCGCTACCCTTGAACTGAATTACAAAACAGAACAGAGTCACACGTTTAGAAAACACACAATGGCTGCTTAACGGGAAAGGTGAGGTGGGGTGATGAATAAAACAAGGGTTTCAAATTAGCTCAGATACCGTTCCATAAACCCAATATGTACTAGACAAGACCTACTCCTTGCTCAGTGAATTGGACTCAAAACCCCCTATTCACGGCCCAAGAATATATGTGACTAGTAAGAATCTTAAAACCTATGTATTGATATCTCTCTGTAAGTGAGTCAAGTGGGTGTGAAGTGACATAAACACAGCAGTGAAAAGCAGCTAAACCCCATTATAAAAATCAATTACTTTTAAAAACCTGTGAAAAAAAGACAGTGAAAGAGAGAGAAATTCTTACAAAATTCGTTTAGGGGCAGTTATGCTACCTGGATTGACCATATCTAGACCCACAGCTGATTGAGACATAAGGGTGGACACTCTTGGGTCTGAGAGGTTTGGTGAGGTTGGGTAAGGAAACGCAGACCCATTAAAGTAATACTGCGTGGTACCCATCCCATGGGTCCCAAATCTCCAGGTTCAAGAGCATCTTCCTACATCGAAAACATGCATGAGAAACCCAGAAGATGGTACACCGTGTGATCGCGAAAGGTTTCTAAAACGCACCTCATTTCTCATCTCCTTGTGCTCGGGTTCGCCATTCCAGCTGCTTTACTAGCAATCTCCCTCCTTGGAGAATCAGCACCTTTAACCTCCTGTTCCGTACAGGTTGCAATTTGTCCTGAGGATGAACGGGAAGAGGGGAAAACAATGAGAGACTAGCTCTAGGTGTTGAGACAGGCACAGGTCACTCTATTTTCCCATCAGGAAGAAGAATTAAGCACAGGCTCAGCCTGCCGCCCGGGACCAGAATAGGGCCTGAAGCAATCCTGCGCTTTTGCGGCCAGCTCCCAAGAAAGCGAGTTGAAAAATGGAGCTCAGGGGCACTGCAATTCACAAACCTGCAGACTTATAAATGATCACTCTCGTCCACAAATATATTGAGGGAAGGCAACGAAGAGGATTTGAAAGCAAGGCAGAATTGCAGGAAACAGATTTCAGGAGGGAGAGTCAAATCGCCTTTAAAGCACAGGAAAAGCGGGAAAACCTCGACAAGATGCCCTTGGCCAAAAAGGGCGTATGCGTTTTTTCCTGAATATATTCAGGAAAAAACGCATACGCCCTTTTTGGCCAACCAAGCAACCTGGAAAGGCAAATCAGCGCTACAAAGAAGTCTCGCTTCCCATCGGTCAAAAGGGCCATGCTGAATAAAGTGTCAAAACCAGACATGCAGGGCAGGCCATGAGGAAACGGGAGCCTTGTTACGATGATGGGCGGGATGTAAATTGCCAACAGCCACTCTGGAGAAGTGTACGATGTGTCCTGAAACATCTAAAAAACTCAGCTTAGAGAGCATAGGGCACTTCCACTCATGGGCGTATAAAGTGGGAAAATTAAAAACCAGCAAGACACAGGCACCCCAAAGTTTAGGGCTGCTCTGTTGACAAGAACCTCCAACTTCGTTACACCTTAAATATCCCAGGAAAGAGAAAAATGGATAAAGAAGTTGTGGTCCTTATGTACAATGGAATATCACTCAGCCATGAAATCAACGTCATAAGGCTAGTAGCAGCATGATGAGTGGATTTAGGTACGACGATTCTAAGTGAAATAAGTCACACAGAAAAAGACACTTATCATAAGATATCACTTATAGAGGGAATGAAAAAATCGCTACCCTTGAACTGAATTACAAAACAGAACAGAGTCACACGTTTAGAAAAAACACAATGGCTGCTTAACGGGAAAGGTGAGGTGGGGTGATGAATAAAACAAGGGTTTCAAATTAGCTCAGATACCGTTCCATAAAGCCAATATGTACTAGACAAGACCTACTCCTTGCTCAGTGAATTGGACTCAAAACGCCCTATTCACGGCCCAAGAATATATCTGACTAGTAAGAATCTTAAAACCTATGTATTGATATCTCTCTGTAAGTGAGTCAAGTGGGTGTGAAGTGACATAAACACAGCAGTGAAAAGCAGCTAAACCCCATTATAAAAATCAATTACTTTTAAAAACCTGTGAAAAAAAGACAGTGAAAGAGAGAGAAATTCTTACAAAATTCGTTTAGGGGCAGTTATGCTACCTGGATTGACCATATCTAGACCCACAGCTGATTGAGACATAAGGGTGGACACTCTTGGGGATGAGAGGTTTGGTGAGGTTGGGTGAGGAAACGCAGACCCTTTAAAGTAATACTGCGTGGTACCCATCCCATGGGTCCCAAATCTCCAGGTTCAAGGGCATCTTCCTACATCGAAAACATGCATGAGAAACCCAGAAGATGGTACACCGTGTGATCGCGAAAGGTTTCTAAAACGCACCTCATTTCTCATCTCCTTGTGCTCGGGTTCGCCATTCCAGCCGCTTTACTAGCAATCTCCCTCCTTGGAGAATCAGCACCTTTAACCTCCTGTTCCGTACAGGTTGCAATTTGTCCTGAGGATGAACGGGAAGAGGGGAAAACAATGAGAGACTAGCTCTAGGTGTTGAGACAGGCACAGGTCACTCTATTTTCCCATCAGGAAGAAGAATTAAGCACAGGCTCAGCCTGCCGCCCGGGACCAGAATAGGGCCTGAAGCAATCCTGCGCTTTTGCGGCCAGCTCCCAAGAAAGCGAGTTGAAAAATGGAGCTCAGGGGCACTGCAATTCACAAACCTGCAGACTTATAAATGATCACTCTCGTCCACAAATATATTGAGGGAAGGCAACGAAGAGGATTTGAAAGCAAGGCAGAATTGCAGGAAACAGATTTCAGGAGGGAGAGTCAAATCGCCTTTAAAGCACAGGAAAAGCGGGAAAACCTCGACAAGATGCCCTTGGCCAAAAAGGGCGTATGCGTTTTTTCCTGAATATATTCAGGAAAAAACGCATACGCCCTTTTTGGCCAACCAAGCAACCTGGAAAGGCAAATCAGCGCTACAAAGAAGTCTCGCTTCCCATCGGTCAAAAGGGCCATGCTGAATAAAGTGTCAAAACCAGACATGCAGGGCAGGCCATGAGGAAACGGGAGCCTTGTTACGATGATGGGCGGGATGTAAATTGCCAACAGCCACTCTGGAGAAGTGTACGATGTGTCCTGAAACATCTAAAAAACTCAGCTTAGAGAGCATAGGGCACTTCCACTCATGGGCGTATAAAGTGGGAAAATTAAAAACCAGCAAGACACAGGCACCCCAAAGTTTAGGGCTGCTCTGTTGACAAGAACCTCCAACTTCGTTACACCTTAAATATCCCAGGAAAGAGAAAAATGGATAAAGAAGTTGTGGTCCTTATGTACAATGGAATATCACTCAGCCATGAAATCAACGTCATAAGGCTAGTAGCAGCATGATGAGTGGATTTAGGTACGACGATTCTAAGTGAAATAAGTCACACAGAAAAAGACACTTATCATAAGATATCACTTATAGAGGGAATGAAAAAATCGCTACCCTTGAACTGAATTACAAAACAGAACAGAGTCACACGTTTAGAAAAAACACAATGGCTGCTTAACGGGAAAGGTGAGGTGGGGTGATGAATAAAACAAGGGTTTCAAATTAGCTCAGATACCGTTCCATAAAGCCAATATGTACTAGACAAGACCTACTCCTTGCTCAGTGAATTGGACTCAAAACGCCCTATTCACGGCCCAAGAATATATCTGACTAGTAAGAATCTTAAAACCTATGTATTGATATCTCTCTGTAAGTGAGTCAAGTGGGTGTGAAGTGACATAAACACAGCAGTGAAAAGCAGCTAAACCCCATTATAAAAATCAATTACTTTTAAAAACCTGTGAAAAAAAGACAGTGAAAGAGAGAGAAATTCTTACAAAATTCGTTTAGGGGCAGTTATGCTACCTGGATTGACCATATCTAGACCCACAGCTGATTGAGACATAAGGGTGGACACTCTTGGGGATGAGAGGTTTGGTGAGGTTGGGTGAGGAAACGCAGACCCTTTAAAGTAATACTGCGTGGTACCCATCCCATGGGTCCCAAATCTCCAGGTTCAAGGGCATCTTCCTACATCGAAAACATGCATGAGAAACCCAGAAGATGGTACACCGTGTGATCGCGAAAGGTTTCTAAAACGCACCTCATTTCTCATCTCCTTGTGCTCGGGTTCGCCATTCCAGCCGCTTTACTAGCAATCTCCCTCCTTGGAGAATCAGCACCTTTAACCTCCTGTTCCGTACAGGTTGCAATTTGTCCTGAGGATGAACGGGAAGAGGGGGAACCAATGAGAGACTAGCTCTAGGTTTTGAGACAGGCACAGGTCACTCTATTTTCCCATCAGGAAGAAGAATTAACCACAGGCTCAGCCTGCCGCCCGGGACCAGAATAGGGCCTGAAGCAATCCTGCGCTTTTGCGGCCAGCTCCCAAGAAAGCGAGTTAAAAAATGGAGCTCAGGGGCACTGCAATTCACAAACCTGCAGACTTATAAATGATCACTCTCGTCCACAAATATATTGAGGGAAGGGAACGAAGAGGATTTGAAAGCAAGGCAGAATTGCAGGAAACAGATTTCAGGAGGGAGATTCGAATCGCCTTTAAAGCACAAGAAAAGCGGCAAAACCTCGACAAGATGCCCTTGGCCAAAAACGGCGTATGCGTTTTTTCCTGAATATATTCAGGAAAAAACGCATACGCCCTTTTTGGCCAAGCAAGCAACCTGGAAAGGCAAATCAGCGCTACAAAGAAGTCTCGCTTCCCATCGGTCAAAAGGGCCAAGCTGAATAAAGTGTCAAAACCAGAAATGCAGGGCAGGCCATTTAGAAACGGGAGCCTTGCTACGCTGATGGGCGGGATGTAAATTGCCAACAGCCACTCTGGAGAAGTGTACGGTGTGTCCTGAAACATCTAAAAAACACAGCTTAGAGAGCATAGGGCACTTCCACTCATGGGCGTATAAATTGGGAAAACTAAAAATCAGCAAGACACAGGCACCCCAACGTTTAGGGCTGCTCTGTTGACAAGAACCTCCACTTCGTTACACCTTAAATATCCCAGGAAAGAGAAAAATGGATAAAGAAGTTGTGGTCCTTATGTACAATGGAATATCACTCAGCCATGAAATCAACGTCATAAGGCTAGTAGCAGCATGATGAGTGGATTTAGGTACGACGATTCTAAGTGAAATAAGTCACACAGAAAAAGACACTTATCATAAGATATCACTTATAGAGGGAATGTAAAAACCGCTACCCTTGAACTGAATTACAAAACAGAACAGAGTCACACGTTTAGAAAACACACTATGGCTGCTTAACGGGAAAGGTGAGGTGGGGTGATGCATAAAACAAGGGTTTCAAATTAGCTCAGATACCGTTCCATAAACCCAATATGTAATAGACAAGACCTACTCCTTGCTCAGTGAATTGGACTCAACACCCCCTATTCACGGCCCAAGAATATATCTGACTAGTAAGAATCTTAAAACCTATGTATTGATATGTCTCTGTAAGTGAGTCAAGTGGGTGTAAAGTGACATAAACACAGCAGTGAAAAGCAGCTAAACCCCATTATAAAAATCAATTACTTTTAAAAACCTGTGAAACAAAGACAGTGAAAGAGAGAGAAATTCTTACAAAATTCGTTCAGGGGCTGTGATGCCACCTGGATTGACCATGTATAGACCCACAGCTGATTGAGACATAAGGGTGGACAGTCTTGGGGCTGAGAGGTTTGGTGAGGTTGGGTGAGCAAACGCAGACCCTTTAAAGTAATACTGCGTGGTACCCATCCCATGTGTCCCAAATCTCCAGGTTCAAGGGCATCTTCCTACATCGAAAACATGCATGAGAAACCCAGAACATGGTACACCGTGTGATCGGGAAAGGTTTCTAAAACACACCTCATTTCTCATCTCCTTGTGCTCGGGTTCGCCATTCCAGCCGCTTTACTAGCAATCTCCCTCCTTGGAGAATCAGCACCTTTAACCTCCTGTTCCGTACAGGTTGCAATTTGTCCTGAGGATGAACGGGAAGAGGGGGAACCAATGAGAGACTAGCTCTAGGTGTTGGGACAGGCACAGGTCACTCTATTTTCCCATCAGGAAGAAGAATTAAGCACAGGCTCAGCCTGCCGCCCAGGACCAGAATAGGGCCTGAAGCAATCCTGCGCTTTTGCGGCCAGCTCCCAAGAAAGCGAGTTGAAAAATGGAGCTCAGGGGCACTGCAATTCACAAACCTGCAGACTTATAAATGATCACTCTCGTCCACAAATATATTGAGGGAAAGCAACGAAGAGGATTTGAAAGCAAGGCAGAATTGCAGGAAACAGATTTCAGGAGGGAGATTCGAATCGCCTTTAAAGCACAGGAAAAGCGGCAAAACCTCGACAATGATGCCCTTGGCCAAAAAGGGCGTATGCGTTTTTTCCTGAATATATTCAGGAAAAAACGCATACGCCCTTTTTGGCCAACCAAGCAACCTGGAAAGGCAAATCAGCGCTACAAAGAAGTCTCGCTTCCCATCGGTCAAAAGGGCCATGTTGAATAAAGTGTCAAAACCAGAAATGCAGGGCAGGCCATTTAGAAACGGGAGCCTTGCTACGCTGATGGGCGGGATGTAAATTGCCAACAGCCACTCTGGTGAAGTGTACGGTGTGTCCTGAAACATCTAAAAAACTCAGCTTAGAGAGCATAGGGCACTTCCACTCATGGGCGTATAAATTGGGAAAACTAAAAATCAGCAAGACACAGGCACCCCAACGTTTAGGGCTGCTCTGTTGACAAGAACCTCCACTTCGTTACACCTTAAATATCCCAGGAAAGAGAAAAATGGATAAAGAAGTTGTGGTCCTTATGTACAATGGAATATCACTCAGCCATGAAATCAACGTCATAAGGCTAGTAGCAGCATGATGAGTGGATTTAGGTACGACGATTCTAAGTGAAATAAGTCACACAGAAAAAGACACTTATCATAAGATATCACTTATAGAGGGAATGTAAAAACCGCTACCCTTGAACTGAATTACAAAACAGAACAGAGTCACACGTTTAGAAAACACACTATGGCTGCTTAACGGGAAAGGTGAGGTGGGGTGATGCATAAAACAAGGGTTTCAAATTAGCTCAGATACCGTTCCATAAACCCAATATGTAATAGACAAGACCTACTCCTTGCTCAGTGAATTGGACTCAACACCCCCTATTCACGGCCCAAGAATATATCTGACTAGTAAGAATCTTAAAACCTATGTATTGATATCTCTCTGTAAGTGAGTCAAGTGGGTGCAAAGTGACATAAACACAGCAGTGAAAAGCAGCTAAACCCCATTATAAAAATCAATTACTTTTAAAAACCTGTGAAACAAAGACAGTGAAAGAGAGAGAAATTCTTACAAAATTCGTTCAGGGGCTGTGATGCCACCTGGATTGACCATGTATAGACCCACAGCTGATTGAGACATAAGGGTGGACAGTCTTGGGGCTGAGAGGTTTGGTGAGGTTGGGTGAGCAAACGCAGACCCTTTAAAGTAATACTGCGTGGTACCCATCCCATGAGTCCCAAATCTCCAGGTTCAAGGGCATCTTCCTACATCGAAAACATGCATGAGAAACCCAGAACATGGTACACCGTGTGATCGCGAAAGGTTTCTAAAACACACCTCATTTCTCATCTCCTTGTGCTCGGGTTCGCCATTCCAGCCGCTTTACTAGCAATCTCCCTCCTTGGAGAATCAGCACCTTTAACCTCCTGTTCCGTACAGGTTGCAATTTGTCTTGAGGATGAACGGGAAGAGGGGGAACCAATGAGAGACTAGCTCTAGGTGTTGGGACAGGCACAGGTCACTCTATTTTCCCATCAGGAAGAAGAATTAAGCACAGGCTCAGCCTGCCGCCCAGGACCAGAATAGGGCCTGAAGCAATCCTGCGCTTTTGCGGCCAGCTCCCAAGAAAGCGAGTTGAAAAATGGAGCTCAGGGGCACTGCAATTCACAAACCTGCAGACTTATAAATGATCACTCTCGTCCACAAATATATTGAGGGAAGGCAACGAAGAGGATTTGAAAGCAAGGCAGAATTGCAGGAAACAGATTTCAGGAGGGAGATTCGAATCGCCTTTAAAGCACAGGAAAAGCGGCAAAACCTCGACAATGATGCCCTTGGCCAAAAAGGGCGTATGCGTTTTTTCCTGAATATATTCAGGAAAAAACGCATACGCCCTTTTTGGCCAACCAAGCAACCTGGAAAGGCAAATCAGCGCTACAAAGAAGTCTCGCTTCCCATCGGTCAAAAGGGCCATGCTGAATAAAGTGTCAAAACCAGAAATGCAGGGCAGGCCATTTAGAAACGGGAGCCTTGCTACGCTGATGGGCGGGATGTAAATTGCCATAGCCACTCTGGTGAAGTGTACGGTGTGTCCTGAAACATCTAAAAAACTGAGCTTAGAGAGCATAGGGCACTTCCACTCATGGGCGTATAAATTGGGAAAACTAAAAATCAGCAAGACACAGGCACCCCAACGTTTAGGGCTGCTCTGTTGACAAGAACCTCCACTTCGTTACACCTTAAATATCCCAGGAAAGAGAAAAATGGATAAAGAAGTTGTGGTCCTTATGTACAATGGAATATCACTCAGCCATGAAATCAACGTCATAAGGCTAGTAGCAGCATGATGAGTGGATTTAGGTACGACGATTCTAAGTGAAATAAGTCACACAGAAAAAGACACTTATCATAAGATATCACTTATAGAGGGAATGTAAAAACCGCTACCCTTGAACTGAATTACAAAACAGAACAGAGTCACACGTTTAGAAAACACACTATGGCTTCTTCACGGGAAAGGTGAGGTGGGGTGATGCATAAAACAAGGGTTTCAAATTAGCTCAGATACCGTTCCATAAACCCAATATGTAATAGACAAGACCTACTCCTTGCTCAGTGAATTGGACTCAACACCCCCTATTCACGGCCCAAGAATATATCTGACTAGTAAGAATCTTAAAACCTATGTATTGATATCTCTCTGTAAGTGAGTCAAGTGGGTGTAAAGTGACATAAACACAGCAGTGAAAAGCAGCTAAACCCCATTATAAAAATCAATTACTTTTAAAAACCTGTGAAACAAAGACAGTGAAAGAGAGAGAAATTCTTACAAAATTCGTTCAGGGGCTGTGATGCCACCTGGATTGACCATGTATAGACCCACAGCTGATTGAGACATAAGGGTGGACACTCTTGGGGCTGAGAGGTTTGGTGAGGTTGGGTGAGCAAACGCAGACCCTTTAAAGTAATACTGCGTGCTACCCATCCCATGGGTCCCAAATCTCCAGGTTCAAGGGCACCTTCCTACATCGAAAACATGCATGAGAAACCCAGAAGATGGTACACCGTGTGATCGGGAAAGGTTTCTAAAACGCACCTCATTTCTCATGTCCTTGTGCTCGGGTTCGCCATTCCAGCCGCTTTACTAGCAATCTCCCTCCTTGGAGAATCAGCACCTTTAACCTCCTGTTCCGTACAGGTTGCAATTTGTCCTGAGGATGAACGGGAAGAGGGGGAACCAATGAGAGATTAGCTCTAGGTGTTGGGACAGGCACAGGTCACTCTATTTTCCCATCAGGAAGAAGAATTAAGCACAGGCTCAGCCTGCCGCCCGGGACCAGAATAGGGCCTGAAGCAATCCTGCGCTTTTGCGGCCAGCTCCCAAGAAAGCGAGTTGAAAAATGGAGCTCAGGGGCACTGCAATTCACAAACCTGCAGACTTATAAATGATCACTCTCGTCCACAAATATATTGAGGGAATGCAACGAAGAGGATTTGAAAGCAAGGCAGAATTGCAGGAAACAGATTTCAGGAGGGAGAGTCAAATCGCCTTTAAAGCACAGGAAAAGCGGCAAAACCTCGACAAGATGCCCTTGGCCAAAAAGGGCGTATGCGTTTTTTCCTGAATATATTCAGGAAAAAACGCATACGCCCTTTTTGGCCAACCCAGCAACCTGGAAAGGCAAATCAGTGCTACAAAGAAGTCTCGCTTCCCATCGGTCAAAAGGGCCATGCTGAATAAAGTGTCAAAACCAGAAATGCAGGGCAGGCCATGAGGAAACGGGAGCCTTGTTACGATGATGGGCGGGATGTAAATTGCCAACAGCCACTCTGGAGAAGTGTACGATGTGTCCTGAAACATCTAAAAAATTCAGCTTAGAGAGCATAGGGCACTTCCACTCATGGGCGAATAAAGTGGGAAAATTAAAAACCAGCAAGACACAGGCACCCCAAAGTTTAGGGCTGCTCTGTTGACAAGAACCTCCAACTTCGTTACACCTTAAATATCCCAGGAAAGAGAAAAATGGATAAAGAAGTTGTGGTCCTTATGTACAATGGAATATCACTCAGCCATGAAATCAACGTCATAAGGCTAGTAGCAGCATGATGAGTGGATTTAGGTACGACGATTCTAAGTGAAATAAGTCACACAGAAAAAGACACTTATCATAAGATATCACTTATAGAGGGAATGAAAAAACCGCTACCCTTGAACTGAATTACAAAACAGAACAGAGTCACACGTTTAGAAAACACACAATGGCTGCTTAACGGGAAAGGTGAGGTGGGGTGATGAATAAAACAAGGGTTTCAAATTAGCTCAGATACCGTTCCATAAACCCAATATGTACTAGACAAGACCTACTCCTTGCTCAGTGAATTGGACTCAAAACCCCCTATTCACGGCCCAAGAATATATCTGACTAGTAAGAATCTTAAAACCTATGTATTGATATCTCTCTGTAAGTGAGTCAAGTGGGTGTAAAGTGACATAAACACAGCAGTGAAAAGCAGCTAAACCCCATTATAAAAATCAATTACTTTTAAAAACCTGTGAAACAAAGACAGTGAAAGAGAGAGAAATTCTTACAAAATTCGTTCAGGGGCTGTGATGCCACCTGGATTGACCATGTATAGACCCACAGCTGATTGAGACATAAGGGTGGACACTCTTGGGGCTGAGAGGTTTGGTGAGGTTGGGTGAGCAAACGCAGACCCTTTAAAGTAATACTGCGTGCTACCCATCCCATGGGTCCCAAATCTCCAGGTTCAAGGGCACCTTCCTACATCGAAAACATGCATGAGAAACCCAGAAGATGGTACACCGTGTGATCGGGAAAGGTTTCTAAAACGCACCTCATTTCTCATGTCCTTGTGCTCGGGTTCGCCATTCCAGCCGCTTTACTAGCAATCTCCCTCCTTGGAGAATCAGCACCTTTAACCTCCTGTTCCGTACAGGTTGCAATTTGTCCTGAGGATGAACGGGAAGAGGGGGAACCAATGAGAGATTAGCTCTAGGTGTTGGGACAGGCACAGGTCACTCTATTTTCCCATCAGGAAGAAGAATTAAGCACAGGCTCAGCCTGCCGCCCGGGACCAGAATAGGGCCTGAAGCAATCCTGCGCTTTTGCGGCCAGCTCCCAAGAAAGCGAGTTGAAAAATGGAGCTCAGGGGCACTGCAATTCACAAACCTGCAGACTTATAAATGATCACTCTCGTCCACAAATATATTGAGGGAATGCAACGAAGAGGATTTGAAAGCAAGGCAGAATTGCAGGAAACAGATTTCAGGAGGGAGAGTCAAATCGCCTTTAAAGCACAGGAAAAGCGGCAAAACCTCGACAAGATGCCCTTGGCCAAAAAGGGCGTATGCGTTTTTTCCTGAATATATTCAGGAAAAAACGCATACGCCCTTTTTGGCCAACCCAGCAACCTGGAAAGGCAAATCAGTGCTACAAAGAAGTCTCGCTTCCCATCGGTCAAAAGGGCCATGCTGAATAAAGTGTCAAAACCAGAAATGCAGGGCAGGCCATGAGGAAACGGGAGCCTTGTTACGATGATGGGCGGGATGTAAATTGCCAACAGCCACTCTGGAGAAGTGTACGATGTGTCCTGAAACATCTAAAAAATTCAGCTTAGAGAGCATAGGGCACTTCCACTCATGGGCGAATAAAGTGGGAAAATTAAAAACCAGCAAGACACAGGCACCCCAAAGTTTAGGGCTGCTCTGTTGACAAGAACCTCCAACTTCGTTACACCTTAAATATCCCAGGAAAGAGAAAAATGGATAAAGAAGTTGTGGTCCTTATGTACAATGGAATATCACTCAGCCATGAAATCAACGTCATAAGGCTAGTAGCAGCATGATGAGTGGATTTAGGTACGACGATTCTAAGTGAAATAAGTCACACAGAAAAAGACACTTATCATAAGATATCACTTATAGAGGGAATGAAAAAACCGCTACCCTTGAACTGAATTACAAAACAGAACAGAGTCACACGTTTAGAAAACACACAATGGCTGCTTAACGGGAAAGGTGAGGTGGGGTGATGAATAAAACAAGGGTTTCAAATTAGCTCAGATACCGTTCCATAAACCCAATATGTACTAGACAAGACCTACTCCTTGCTCAGTGAATTGGACTCAAAACCCCCTATTCACGGCCCAAGAATATATCTGACTAGTAAGAATCTTAAAACCTATGTATTGATATCTCTCTGTAAGTGAGTCAAGTGGGTGTGAAGTGACATAAACACAGCAGTGAAAAGCAGCTAAACCCCATTATAAAAATCAATTACTTTTAAAAACCTGTGAAAAAAAGACAGTGAAAGAGAGAGAAATTCTTACAAAATTCGTTTAGGGGCAGTTATGCTACCTGGATTGACCATATCTAGACCCACAGCTGATTGAGACATAAGGGTGGACACTCTTGGGGATGAGAGGTTTGGTGAGGTTGGGTGAGGAAACGCAGACCCTTTAAAGTAATACTGCGTGGTACCCATCCCATGGGTCCCAAATCTCCAGGTTCAAGGGCATCTTCCTACATCGAAAACATGCATGAGAAACCCAGAAGATGGTACACTGTGTGATCGGGAAAGGTTTCTAAAACGCACCTCATTTTTCATGTCCTTGTGCTCGGGTTCGCCATTCCAGCCGCATTACTAGCAATCTCCCTCCTTGGAGAATCAGCACCTTTAACCTCCTGTTCCGTACAGGTTGCAATTTGTCCTGAGGATGAACGGGAAGAAGGGGGAACCAATGAGAGACTAGCTCTAGGTGTTGGGACAGGCACAGGTCACTCTATTTTCCCATCAGGAAGAAGAATTAACCCCAGGCTCAGCCTGCCGCCCGGGACCAGAATAGGGCCTGAAGCAATCCTGCGCGTTTGCGGCCAGCTCCCAAGAAAGCGAGTTGAAAAATGGAGCTCAGGGGCACTGCAATTCACAAACCTGCAGACTTATAAATGATCACTCTCTTCCACAAATATATTGAGGGAAGGCAACGAAGAGGATTTGAAAGCAAGGCAGAATTGCAGGAAACAGATTTCAGGAGGGAGATTCGAATCGCCTTTAAAGCACAGGAAAAGCGGCAAAACCTCGACAAGATGCCCTTGGCCAAAAGGGGCGTATGCGTTTTTTCCTGAATATATTCAGGAAAAAACGCATACGCCCCTTTTGGCCAACCAAGCAACCTGGAAAGGCAAATCAGCGCTACAAAGAAGTCTCGCTTCCCATCGGTCAAAAGGGCCATGCTGAATAAAGTGTCAAAATCAGAAATGCAGGACAGGCCATGGAGAAACGGGAGCCTTGCTACGCTGATGGGCGGGATGTAAATTGCCAACAGCCACTCTGGAGAAGTGTACGGTGTGTCCTGAAACATCTAAAAAACTCAGCTTAGAGAGCATAGGGCACTTCCACTCATGGGCGTATAAAGTGGGAAAATTAAAAACCAGCAAGACACAGGCACCCCAACGTTTAGGGCTGCTCTGTTGACAAGAACCTCCACTTCGTTACACCTTAAATATCTCAGGAAAGAGAAAGATGGATAAATAAGTTGTGGTCCTTATGTACAAAGGAATATCACTCAGCCATGAAATCAACGTCATAAGGCTAGTAGCAGCATGATGAGTGGATTTAGGTACGACGATTTTAAGTGAAATAAGTCACAGAGAAAAAGACACTTATCATAAGATATCACTTATAGAGGGAATGTAAAAACCGCTACCCTTGAACTGAATTACAAAACAGAACAGAGTCACACGTTTAGAAAACACACTATGGCTGCTTCACGGGAAAGGTGAGGTGGGGTGATGCATAAAACAAGGGTTTCAAATTAGCTCAGATACCGTTCCATAAACCCAATATGTAACAGACAAGACCTACTCCTTGCTCAGTGAATTGGACTCAACACCCCCTATTCACGGCCCAAGAATATATCTGACTAGTAAGAATCTTAAAACCTATGTATTGATATCTCTCTGTAAGTGAGTCAAGTGGGTGTAAAGTGACATAAACACAGCAGTGAAAAGCAGCTAAACCCCATTATAAAAATCAATTACTTTTAAAAACCTGTGAAACAAAGACAGTGAAAGAGAGAGAAATTCTTACAAAATTCGTTCAGGGGCTGTGATGCCACCTGGATTGACCATGTATAGACCCACAGCTGATTGAGACATAAGGGTGGACACTCTTGGGGCTGAGAGGTTTGGTGAGGTTAGGTGAGCAAACGCAGACCCTTTAAAGTAATACTGCGTGCTACCCATCCCATGGGTCCCAAATCTCCAGGTTCAAGGGCACCTTCCTACATCGAAAACATGCATGAGAAACCCAGAAGATGGTACAACGTGTGATCGCGAAAGGTTTCTAAAACGCACCTCATTTCTCATCTCCTTGTGTTCGGGTTCGCCATTCCAGCCGCTTTACTAGCAATCTCCCTCCTTGGAGAATCAGCACCTTTAACCTCCTGTTCCGTACAGGTTGCAATTTGTCCTGAGGATGAACGGGAAGAGGGGGAACCAATGAGAGACTAGCTCTAGGTGTTGGGACAGGCACAGGTCACTCTATTTTCCCATCAGGAAGAAGAATTAAGCACAGGCTCAGCCTGCCGCCCGGGACCAGAATAGGGCCTGAAGCAATCCTGCGCTTTTGCGGCCAGCTCCCAAGAAAGCGAGTTGAAAAATGGAGCTCAGGGGCACTGCAATTCACAAACCTGCAGACTTATAAATGATCACTCTCGTCCACAAATATATTGAGGGAAGGCAACGAAGAGGATTTGAAAGCAAGGCAGAATTGCAGGAAACAGATTTCAGGAGGGAGAGTCAAATCGCCTTTAAAGCACAGGAAAAGCGGCAAAACCTCGACAAGATGCCCTTGGCCAAAAAGGGCGTATGCGTTTTTTCCTGAATATATTCAGGAAAAAACGCATACGCCCTTTTTGGCCAACCAAGCAACCTGGAAAGGCAAATCAGCGCTACAAAGAAGTCTCGCTTCCCATCGGTCAAAAGGGCCATGCTGAATAAAGTGTCAAAACCAGAAATGCAGGGCAGGCCATGAGGAAACGGGAGCCTTGTTACGATGATGGGCGGGATGTAAATTGCCAACAGCCACTCTGGAGAAGTGTACGATGTGTCCTGAAACATCTAAAAAAATCAGCTTAGAGAGCATAGGGCACTTCCACTCATGGGCGAATAAAGTGGGAAAATTAAAAACCAGCAAGACACAGGCACCCCAAAGTTTAGGGCTGCTCTGTTGACAAGAACCTCCAACTTCGTTACACCTTAAATATCCCAGGAAAGAGAAAAATGGATAAAGAAGTTGTGGTCCTTATGTACAATGGAATATCACTCAGCCATGAAATCAACGTCATAAGGCTAGTAGCAGCATGATGAGTGGATTTAGGTACGACGATTCTAAGTGAAATAAGTCACACAGAAAAAGACACTTATCATAAGATATCACTTATAGAGGGAATGAAAAAACCGCTACCCTTGAACTGAATTACAAAACAGAACAGAGTCACACGTTTAGAAAACACACAATGGCTGCTTAACGGGAAAGGTGAGGTGGGGTGATGAATAAAACAAGGGTTTCAAATTAGCTCAGATACCGTTCCATAAACCCAATACGTACTAGACAAGACCTACTCCTTGCTCAGTGAATTGGACTCAAAACCCCCTATTCACGGCCCAAGAATATATCTGACTAGTAAGAATCTTAAAACCTATGTATTGATATCTCTCTGTAAGTGAGTCAAGTGGGTGTGAAGTGACATAAACACAGCAGTGAAAAGCAGCTAAACCCCATTATAAAAATCAATTACTTTTAAAAACCTGTGAAAAAAAGACAGTGAAAGAGAGAGAAATTCTTACAAAATTCGTTTAGGGGCAGTTATGCTACCTGGATTGACCATATCTAGACCCACAGCTGATTGAGACATAAGGGTGGACACTCTTGGGGATGAGAGGTTTGGTGAGGTTGGGTGAGGAAACGCAGACCCTTTAAAGTAATACTGCGTGGTACCCATCCCATGGGTCCCAAATCTCCAGGTTCAAGGGCATCTTCCTACATCGAAAACATGCATGAGAAACGCAGAAGATGGTACACCGTGTGATCGCGAAAGGTTTCTAAAACGCACCTCATTTCTCATCTCCTTGTGCTCGGGTTCGCCATTCCAGCTGCTTTACTAGCAATCTCCCTCCTTGGAGAATCAGCACCTTTAACCTCCTGTTCCGTACAGGTTGCAGTTTGTCCTGAGGATGAACGGGAAGAGGGGAAAACAATGAGAGACTAGCTCTAGGTGTTGGGACAGGCACAGGTCACTCTATTTTCCCATCAGGAAGAAGAATTAACCCCAGGCTCAGCCTGCCGCCCGGGACCAGAATAGGGCCTGAAGCAATCCTGCGCTTTTGCGGCCAGCTCCCAAGAAAGCGAGTTGAAAAATGGAGCTCAGGGGCACTGCAATTCACAAACCTGCAGACTTATAAATGATCACTCTCGTCCACAAATATATTGAGGGAAGGCAACGAAGAGGATTTGAAAGCAAGGCAGAATTGCAGGAAACAGATTTCAGGAGGGAGAGTCAAATCGCCTTTAAAGCACAGGAAAAGCGGCAAAACCTCGACAAGATGCCCTTGGCCAAAAAGGGCGTATGCGTTTTTTCCTGAATATATTCAGGAAAAAACGCATACGCCCTTTTTGGCCAACCAAGCAACCTGGAAAGGCAAATCAGCGCTACAAAGAAGTCTCGCTTCCCATCGGTCAAAAGGGCCATGCTGAATAAAGTGTCAAAACCAGAAATGCAGGGCAGGCCATGAGGAAACGGGAGCCTTGTTACGATGATGGGCGGGATGTAAATTGCCAACAGCCACTCTGGAGAAGTGTACGATGTGTCCTGAAACATCTAAAAAACTCAGCTTAGAGAGCATAGGGCACTTCCACTCATGGGCGTATAAAGTGGGAAAATTAAAAACCAGCAAGACACAGGCACCCCAAAGTTTAGGGCTGCTCTGTTGACAAGAACCTCCAACTTCGTTACACCTTAAATATCCCAGGAAAGAGAAAAATGGATAAAGAAGTTGTGGTCCTTATGTACAATGGAATATCACTCAGCCATGAAATCAACGTCATAAGGCTAGTAGCAGCATGATGAGTGGATTTAGGTACGACGATTCTAAGTGAAATAAGTCACACAGAAAAAGACACTTATCATAAGATATCACTTATAGAGGGAATGAAAAAATCGCTACCATTGAACTGAATTACAAAACAGAACAGAGTCACACGTTTAGAAAAAACACAATGGCTGCTTAACGGGAAAGGTGAGGTGGGGTGATGAATAAAACAAGGGTTTCAAATTAGCTCAGATACCGTTCCATAAACCCAATATGTACTAGACAAGACCTACTCCTTGCTCAGTGAATTGGACTCAAAACCCCCTATTCACGGCCCAAGAATATATCTGACTAGTAAGAATCTTAAAACCTATGTATTGATATCTCTCTGTAAGTGAGTCAAGTGGGTGTGAAGTGACATAAACACAGCAGTGAAAAGCAGCTAAACCCCATTATAAAAATCAATTACTTTTAAAAACCTGTGAAAAAAAGACAGTGAAAGAGAGAGAAATTCTTACAAAATTCGTTTAGGGGCAGTTATGCTACCTGGATTGACCATATCTAGACCCACAGCTGATTGAGACATAAGGGTGGACACTCTTGGGGATGAGAGGTTTGGTGAGGTTGGGTGAGGAAACGCAGACCCTTTAAAGTAATACTGCGTTGTACCCATCCCATGGGTTCCAAATCTCCAGGTTCAAGGGCATCTTCCTACATCGAAAACATGCATGAGAAACCCAGAAGATGGTACACCGTGTGATCGCGAAAGGTTTCTAAAACGCACCTCATTTCTCATCTCCTTGTGCTCGGGTTCGCCATTCCAGCTGCTTTACTAGCAATCTCCCTCCTTGGAGAATCAGCACCTTTAACCTCCTGTTCCGTACAGGTTGCAGTTTGTCCTGAGGATGAACGGGAAGAGGGGAAAACAATGAGAGACTAGCTCTAGGTGTTGGGACAGGCACAGGTCACTCTATTTTCCCATCAGGAAGAAGAATTAACCCCAGGCTCAGCCTGCCGCCCGGGACCAGAATAGGGCCTGAAGCAATCCTGCGCTTTTGCGGCCAGCTCCCAAGAAAGCGAGTTGAAAAATGGAGCTCAGGGGCACTGCAATTCACAAACCTGCAGACTTATAAATGATCACTCTCGTCCACAAATATATTGAGGGAAGGCAACGAAGAGGATTTGAAAGCAAGGCAGAATTGCAGGAAACAGATTTCAGGAGGGAGAGTCAAATCGCCTTTAAAGCACAGGAAAAGCGGCAAAACCTCGACAAGATGCCCTTGGCCAAAAAGGGCGTATGCGTTTTTTCCTGAATATATTCAGGAAAAAACGCATACGCCCTTTTTGGCCAACCAAGCAACCTGGAAAGGCAAATCAGCGCTACAAAGAAGTCTCGCTTCCCATCGGTCAAAAGGGCCATGCTGAATAAAGTGTCAAAACCAGAAATGCAGGGCAGGCCATGAGGAAACGGGAGCCTTGTTACGATGATGGGCGGGATGTAAATTGCCAACAGCCACTCTGGAGAAGTGTACGATGTGTCCTGAAACATCTAAAAAACTCAGCTTAGAGAGCATAGGGCACTTCCACTCATGGGCGTATAAAGTGGGAAAATTAAAAACCAGCAAGACACAGGCACCCCAAAGTTTAGGGCTGCTCTGTTGACAAGAAACTCCAACTTCGTTACACCTTAAATATCCCAGGAAAGAGAAAAATGGATAAAGAAGTTGTGGTCCTTATGTACAATGGAATATCACTCAGCCATGAAATCAACGTCATAAGGCTAGTAGCAGCATGATGAGTGGATTTAGGTACGACGATTCTAAGTGAAATAAGTCACACAGAAAAAGACACTTATCATAAGATATCACTTATAGAGGGAATGAAAAAACCGCTACCCTTGAACTGAATTACAAAACAGAACAGAGTCACACGTTTAGAAAACACACAATGGCTGCTTAACGGGAAAGGTGAGGTGGGGTGATGAATAAAACAAGGGTTTCAAATTAGCTCAGATACCGTTCCATAAACCCAATATGTACTAGACAAGACCTACTCCTTGCTCAGTGAATTGGACTCAAAACCCCCTATTCACGGCCCAAGAATATATCTGACTAGTAAGAATCTTAAAACCTATGTATTGATACCTCTCTGTAAGTGAGTCAAGTGGGTGTGAAGTGACATAAACACAGCAGTGAAAAGCAGCTAAACCCCATTATAAAAATCAATTACTTTTAAAAACCTGTGAAAAAAAGACAGTGAAAGAGAGAGAAATTCTTACAAAATTCGTTTAGGGGCAGTTATGCTACCTGGATTGACCATATCTAGACCCACAGCTGATTGAGACATAAGGGTGGACACTCTTGGGGATGAGAGGTTTGGTGAGGTTGGGTGAGGAAACGCAGACCCTTTAAAGTAATACTGCGTTGTACCCATCCCATGGGTTCCAAATCTCCAGGTTCAAGGGCATCTTCCTACATCGAAAACATGCATGAGAAACCCAGAAGATGGTACACCGTGTGATCGCGAAAGGTTTCTAAAACGCACCTCATTTCTCATCTCCTTGTGCTCGGGTTCGCCATTCCAGCTGCTTTACTAGCAATCTCCCTCCTTGGAGAATCAGCACCTTTAACCTCCTGTTCCGTACAGGTTGCAGTTTGTCCTGAGGATGAACGGGAAGAGGGGAAAACAATGAGAGACTAGCTCTAGGTGTTGGGACAGGCACAGGTCACTCTATTTTCCCATCAGGAAGAAGAATTAACCCCAGGCTCAGCCTGCCGCCCGGGACCAGAATAGGGCCTGAAGCAATCCTGCGCTTTTGCGGCCAGCTCCCAAGAAAGCGAGTTGAAAAATGGAGCTCAGGGGCACTGCAATTCACAAACCTGCAGACTTATAAATGATCACTCTCGTCCACAAATATATTGAGGGAAGGCAACGAAGAGGATTTGAAAGCAAGGCAGAATTGCAGGAAACAGATTTCAGGAGGGAGAGTCAAATCGCCTTTAAAGCACAGGAAAAGTGGCAAAACCTCGAAAAGATGCCCTTGGCCAAAAAGGGCGTATGCGTTTTTTCCTGAATATATTCAGGAAAAAACGCATACGCCCTTTTTGGCCAACCAAGCAACCTGGAAAGGCAAATCAGCGCTACAAAGAAGTCTCGCTTCCCATCGGTCAAAAGGGCCATGCTGAATAAAGTGTCAAAACCAGAAATGCAGGGCAGGCCATGAGGAAACGGGAGCCTTGTTACGATGATGGGCGGGATGTAAATTGCCAACAGCCACTCTGGAGAAGTGTACGATGTGTCCTGAAACATCTAAAAAACTCAGCTTAGAGAGCATAGGGCACTTCCACTCATGGGCGTATAAAGTGGGAAAATTAAAAACCAGCAAGACACAGGCACCCCAAAGTTTAGGGCTGCTCTGTTGACAAGAACCTCCAACTTCGTTACACCTTAAATATCCCAGGAAAGAGAAAAATGGATAAAGAAGTTGTGGTCCTTATGTACAATGGAATATCACTCAGCCATGAAATCAACGTCATAAGGCTAGTAGCAGCATGATGAGTGGATTTAGGTACGACGATTCTAAGTGAAATAAGTCACACAGAAAAAGACACTTATCATAAGATATCACTTATAGAGGGAATGAAAAAACCGCTACCCTTGAACTGAATTACAAAACAGAACAGAGTCACACGTTTAGAAAACACACAATGGCTGCTTAACGGGAAAGGTGAGGTGGGGTGATGAATAAAACAAGGGTTTCAAATTAGCTCAGATACCGTTCCATAAACCCAATATGTACTAGACAAGACCTACTCCTTGCTCAGTGAATTGGACTCAAAACCCCCTATTCACGGCCCAAGAATATATCTGACTAGTAAGAATCTTAAAACCTATGTATTGATATCTCTCTGTAAGTGAGTCAAGTGGGTGTGAAGTGACATAAACACAGCAGTGAAAAGCAGCTAAACCCCATTATAAAAATCAATTACTTTTAAAAACCTGTGAAAAAAAGACAGTGAAAGAAAGAGAAATTCTTACAAAATTCGTTTAGGGGCAGTTATGCTACCTGGATTGACCATATCTAGACCCACAGCTGATTGAGACATAAGGGTGGACACTCTTGGGGATGAGAGGTTTGGTGAGGTTGGGTGAGGAAACGCAGACCCTTTAAAGTAATACTGCGTGGTACCCATCCCATGGGTCCCAAATCTCCAGGTTCAAGGGCATCTTCCTACATCGAAAACATGCATGAGAAACCCAGAAGATGGTACACCGTGTGATCGCGAAAGGTTTCTAAAACGCACCTCATTTCTCATCTCCTTGTGCTCGGGTTCGCCATTCCAGCTGCTTTACTAGCAATC
Organism: Balaenoptera physalus; assembly: GCF_965194825.1. NCBI lineage: Eukaryota > Metazoa > Chordata > Mammalia > Artiodactyla > Balaenopteridae > Balaenoptera > Balaenoptera physalus. Next base: position 54,342 of record NW_028125634.1, read on the forward strand.
TCCCTCCTTGGAGAATCAGCACCTTTAACCTCCTGTTCCGTACAGGTTGCAGTTTGTCCTGAGGATGAACGGGAAGAGGGGAAAACAATGAGAGACTAGCTCTAGGTGTTGGGACAGGCACAGGTCACTCTATTTTCCCATCAGGAAGAAGAATTAACCCCAGGCTCAGCCTGCCGCCCGGGACCAGAATAGGGCCTGAAGCAATCCTGCGCTTTTGCGGCCAGCTCCCAAGAAAGCGAGTTGAAAAATGGAGCTCAGGGGCACTGCAATTCACAAACCTGCAGACTTATAAATGATCACTCTCGTCCACAAATATATTGAGGGAAGGCAACGAAGAGGATTTGAAAGCAAGGCAGAATTGCAGGAAACAGATTTCAGGAGGGAGAGTCAAATCGCCTTTAAAGCACAGGAAAAGCGGCAAAACCTCGACAAGATGCCCTTGGCCAAAAAGGGCGTATGCGTTTTTTCCTGAATATATTCAGGAAAAAACGCATACGCCCTTTTTGGCCAACCAAGCAACCTGGAAAGGCAAATCAGCGCTACAAAGAAGTCTCGCTTCCCATCGGTCAAAAGGGCCATGCTGAATAAAGTGTCAAAACCAGAAATGCAGGGCAGGCCATGAGGAAACGGGAGCCTTGTTACGATGATGGGCGGGATGTAAATTGCCAACAGCCACTCTGGAGAAGTGTACGATGTGTCCTGAAACATCTAAAAAACTCAGCTTAGAGAGCATAGGGCACTTCCACTCATGGGCGTATAAAGTGGGAAAATTAAAAACCAGCAAGACACAGGCACCCCAAAGTTTAGGGCTGCTCTGTTGACAAGAACCTCCAACTTCGTTACACCTTAAATATCCCAGGAAAGAGAAAAATGGATAAAGAAGTTGTGGTCCTTATGTACAATGGAATATCACTCAGCCATGAAATCAACGTCATAAGGCTAGTAGCAGCATGATGAGTGGATTTAGGTACGACGATTCTAAGTGAAATAAGTCACACAGAAAAAGACACTTATCATAAGATATCACTTATAGAGGGAATGAAAAAACCGCTACCCTTGAACTGAATTACAAAACAGAACAGAGTCACACGTTTAGAAAACACACAATGGCTGCTTAACGGGAAAGGTGAGGTGGGGTGATGAATAAAACAAGGGTTTCAAATTAGGTCAGATACCGTTCCATAAACCCAATATGTACTAGACAAGACCTACTCCTTGCTCAGTGAATTGGACTCAAAACCCCCTATTCACGGCCCAAGAATATATCTGACTAGTAAGAATCTTAAAACCTATGTATTGATACCTCTCTGTAAGTGAGTCAAGTGGGTGTGAAGTGACATAAACACAGCATTGAAAAGCAGCTAAACCCCATTATAAAAATCAATTACTTTTAAAAACCTGTGAAAAAAAGACAGTGAAAGAGAGAGAAATTCTTACAAAATTCGTTTAGGGGCAGTTATGCTACCTGGATTGACCATATCTAGACCCACAGCTGATTGAGACATAAGGGTGGACACTCTTGGGGATGAGAGGTTTGGTGAGGTTGGGTGAGGAAACGCAGACCCTTTAAAGTAATACTGCGTGGTACCCATCCCATGGGTTCCAAATCTGCAGGTTCAAGGGCATCTTCCTACATCGAAAACATGCATGAGAAACCCAGAAGATGGTACACCGTGTGATCGCGAAAGGTTTCTAAAACGCACCTCATTTCTCATCTCCTTGTGCTCGGGTTCGCCATTCCAGCTGCTTTACTAGCAATCTCCCTCCTTGGAGAATCAGCACCTTTAACCTCCTGTTCCGTACAGGTTGCAGTTTGTCCTGAGGATGAACGGGAAGAGGGGAAAACAATGAGAGACTAGCTCTAGGTGTTGGGACAGGCACAGGTCACTCTATTTTCCCATCAGGAAGAAGAATTAACCCCAGGCTCAGCCTGCCGCCCGGGACCAGAATAGGGCCTGAAGCAATCCTGCGCTTTTGCGGCCAGCTCCCAAGAAAGCGAGTTGAAAAATGGAGCTCAGGGGCACTGCAATTCACAAACCTGCAGACTTATAAATGATCACTCTCGTCCACAAATATATTGAGGGAAGGCAACGAAGAGGATTTGAAAGCAAGGCAGAATTGCAGGAAACAGATTTCAGGAGGGAGAGTCAAATCGCCTTTAAAGCACAGGAAAAGTGGCAAAACCTCGAAAAGATGCCCTTGGCCAAAAAGGGCGTATGCGTTTTTTCCTGAATATATTCAGGAAAAAACGCATACGCCCTTTTTGGCCAACCAAGCAACCTGGAAAGGCAAATCAGCGCTACAAAGAAGTCTCGCTTCCCATCGGTCAAAAGGGCCATGCTGAATAAAGTGTCAAAACCAGACATGCAGGGCAGGCCATGAGGAAACGGGAGCCTTGTTACGATGATGGGCGGGATGTAAATTGCCAACAGCCACTCTGGAGAAGTGTACGATGTGTCCTGAAACATCTAAAAAACTCAGCTTAGAGAGCATAGGGCACTTCCACTCATGGGCGTATAAAGTGGGAAAATTAAAAACCAGCAAGACACAGGCACCCCAAAGTTTAGGGCTGCTCTGTTGACAAGAACCTCCAACTTCGTTACACCTTAAATATCCCAGGAAAGAGAAAAATGGATAAAGAAGTTGTGGTCCTTATGTACAATGGAATATCACTCAGCCATGAAATCAACGTCATAAGGCTAGTAGCAGCATGATGAGTGGATTTAGGTACGACGATTCTAAGTGAAATAAGTCACACAGAAAAAGACACTTATCATAAGATATCACTTATAGAGGGAATGAAAAAACCGCTACCCTTGAACTGAATTACAAAACAGAACAGAGTCACACGTTTAGAAAACACACAATGGCTGCTTAACGGGAAAGGTGAGGTGGGGTGATGAATAAAACAAGGGTTTCAAATTAGGTCAGATACCGTTCCATAAACCCAATATGTACTAGACAAGACCTACTCCTTGCTCAGTGAATTGGACTCAAAACCCCCTATTCACGGCCCAAGAATATATCTGACTAGTAAGAATCTTAAAACCTATGTATTGATACCTCTCTGTAAGTGAGTCAAGTGGGTGTGAAGTGACATAAACACAGCAGTGAAAAGCAGCTAAACCCCATTATAAAAATCAATTACTTTTAAAAACCTGTGAAAAAAAGACAGTGAAAGAGAGAGAAATTCTTACAAAATTCGTTTAGGGGCAGTTATGCTACCTGGATTGACCATATCTAGACCCACAGCTGATTGAGACATAAGGGTGGACACTCTTGGGGCTGAGAGGTTTGGTGAGGTTGGGTGAGGAAACGCAGACCCATTAAAGTAATACTGCGTGGTACCCATCCCATGGGTCCCAAATCTCCAGGTTCAAGGGCATCTTCCTACATCGAAAACATGCATGAGAAACCCAGAAGATGGTACACCGTGTGATCGCGAAAGGTTTCTAAAACGCACCTCATTTCTCATCTCCTTGTGCTCGGGTTCGCCATTCCAGCTGCTTTACTAGCAATCTCCCTCCTTGGAGAATCAGCACCTTTAACCTCCTGTTCCGTACAGGTTGCAATTTGTCCTGAGGATGAACGGGAAGAGGGGAAAACAATGAGAGACTAGCTCTAGGTGTTGAGACAGGCACAGGTCACTCTATTTTCCCATCAGGAAGAAGAATTAAGCACAGGCTCAGCCTGCCGCCCGGGACCAGAATAGGGCCTGAAGCAATCCTGCGCTTTTGCGGCCAGCTCCCAAGAAAGCGAGTTGAAAAATGGAGCTCAGGGGCACTGCAATTCACAAACCTGCAGACTTATAAATGATCACTCTCGTCCACAAATATATTGAGGGAAGGCAACGAAGAGGATTTGAAAGCAAGGCAGAATTGCAGGAAACAGATTTCAGGAGGGAGAGTCAAATCGCCTTTAAAGCACAGGAAAAGCGGCAAAACCTCGACAAGATGCCCTTGGCCAAAAAGGGCGTATGCGTTTTTTCCTGAATATATTCAGGAAAAAACGCATACGCCCTTTTTGGCCAACCAAGCAACCTGGAAAGGCAAATCAGTGCTACAAAGAAGTGTCGCTTCCCATCGGTCAAAAGGGCCATGCTGAATAAAGTGTCAAAACCAGAAATGCAGGGCAGGCCATGAGGAAACGGGAGCCTTGTTACGATGATGGGCGGGATGTAAATTGCCAACAGCCACTCTGGAGAAGTGTACGATGTGTCCTGAAACATCTAAAAAAATCAGCTTAGAGAGCATAGGGCACTTCCACTCATGGGCGAATAAAGTGGGAAAATTAAAAACCAGCAAGACACAGGCACCCCAAAGTTTAGGGCTGCTCTGTTGACAAGAACCTCCAACTTCGTTACACCTTAAATATCCCAGGAAAGAGAAAAATGGATAAAGAAGTTGTGGTCCTTATGTACAATGGAATATCACTCAGCCATGAAATCAACGTCATAAGGCTAGTAGCAGCATGATGAGTGGATTTAGGTACGACGATTCTAAGTGAAATAAGTCACACAGAAAAAGACACTTATCATAAGATATCACTTATAGAGGGAACGAAAAAACCGCTACCCTTGAACTGAATTACAAAACAGAACAGAGTCACACGTTTAGAAAACACACAATGGCTGCTTAACGGGAAAGGTGAGGTGGGGTGATGAATAAAACAAGGGTTTCAAATTAGCTCAGATACCGTTCCATAAACCCAATATGTACTAGACAAGACCTACTCCTTGCTCAGTGAATTGGACTCAACACCCCCTATTCACGGCCCAAGAATATATCTGACTAGTAAGAATCTTAAAACCTATGTATTGATATCTCTCTGTAAGTGAGTCAAGTGGGTGTGAAGTGACATAAACACAGCAGTGAAAAGCAGCTAAACCCCATTATAAAAATCAATTACTTTTAAAAACCTGTGAAAAAAAGACAGTGAAAGAGAGAGAAATTCTTACAAAATTCGTTTAGGGGCAGTTATGCTACCTGGATTGACCATATCTAGACCCACAGCTGATTGAGACATAAGGGTGGACACTCTTGGGGATGAGAGGTTTGGTGAGGTTGGGTGAGGAAACGCAGACCCTTTAAAGTAATACTGCGTGGTACCCATCCCATGGGTTCCAAATCTGCAGGTTCAAGGGCATCTTCCTACATCGAAAACATGCATGAGAAACCCAGAAGATGGTACACCGTGTGATCGCGAAAGGTTTCTAAAACGCACCTCATTTCTCATCTCCTTGTGCTCGGGTTCGCCATTCCAACTGCTTTACTAGCAATCTCCCTCCTTGGAGAATCAGCACCTTTAACCTCCTGTTCCGTACAGGTTGCAGTTTGTCCTGAGGATGAACGGGAAGAGGGGAAAACAATGAGAGACTAGCTCTAGGTGTTGGGACAGGCACAGGTCACTCTATTTTCCCATCAGGAAGAAGAAGTAACCCCAGGCTCAGCCTGCCGCCCGGGACCAGAATAGGGCCTGAAGCAATCCTGCGCTTTTGCGGCCAGCTCCCAAGAAAGCGAGTTGAAAAATGGAGCTCAGGGGCACTGCAATTCACAAACCTGCAGACTTATAAATGATCACTCTCGTCCACAAATATATTGAGGGAAGGCAACGAAGAGGATTTGAAAGCAAGGCAGAATTGCAGGAAACAGATTTCAGGAGGGAGAGTCAAATCGCCTTTAAAGCACAGGAAAAGCGGCAAAACCTCGACAAGATGCCCTTGGCCAAAAAGGGCGTATGCGTTTTTTCCTGAATATATTCAGGAAAAAACGCATACGCCCTTTTTGGCCAACCAAGCAACCTGGAAAGGCAAATCAGCGCTACAAAGAAGTCTCGCTTCCCATCGGTCAAAAGGGCCATGCTGAATAAAGTGTCAAAACCAGAAATGCAGGGCAGGCCATGAGGAAACGGGAGCCTTGTTACGATGATGGGCGGGATGTAAATTGCCAACAGCCACTCTGGAGAAGTGTACGATGTGTCCTGAAACATCTAAAAAAATCAGCTTAGAGAGCATAGGGCACTTCCACTCATGGGCGAATAAAGTGGGAAAATTAAAAACCAGCAAGACACAGGCACCCCAAAGTTTAGGGCTGCTCTGTTGACAAGAACCTCCAACTTCGTTACACCTTAAATATCCCAGGAAAGAGAAAAATGGATAAAGAAGTTGTGGTCCTTATGTACAATGGAATATCACTCAGCCATGAAATCAACGTCATAAGGCTAGTAGCAGCATGATGAGTGGATTTAGGTACGACGATTCTAAGTGAAATAAGTCACACAGAAAAAGACACTTATCATAAGATATCACTTATAGAGGGAATGAAAAAACCGCTACCCTTGAACTGAATTACAAAACAGAACAGAGTCACACGTTTAGAAAACACACAATGGCTGCTTAACGGGAAAGGTGAGGTGGGGTGATGAATAAAACAAGGGTTTCAAATTAGCTCAGATACCGTTCCATAAACCCAATATGTACTAGACAAGACCTACTCCTTGCTCAGTGAATTGGACTCAAAACCCCCTATTCACGGCCCAAGAATATATCTGACTAGTAAGAATCTTAAAACCTATGTATTGATATCTCTCTGTAAGTGAGTCAAGTGGGTGTGAAGTGACATAAACACAGCAGTGAAAAGCAGCTAAACCCCATTATAAAAATCAATTACTTTTAAAAACCTGTGAAAAAAAGACAGTGAAAGAGAGAGAAATTCTTACAAAATTCGTTTAGGGGCAGTTATGCTACCTGGATTGACCATATCTAGACCCACAGCTGATTGAGACATAAGGGTGGACACTCTTGGGGATGAGAGGTTTGGTGAGGTTGGGTGAGGAAACGCAGACCCTTTAAAGTAATACTGCGTGGTACCCATCCCATGGGTTCCAAATCTCCAGGTTCAAGGGCATCTTCCTACATCGAAAACATGCATGAGAAACCCAGAAGATGGTACACCGTGTGATCGCGAAAGGTTTCTAAAACGCACCTCATTTCTCATCTCCTTGTGCTCGGGTTTGCCATTCCAGCTGCTTTACTAGCAATCTCCCTCCTTGGAGAATCAGCACCTTTAACCTCCTGTTCCGTACAGGTTGCAGTTTGTCCTGAGGATGAACGGGAAGAGGGGAAAACAATGAGAGACTAGCTCTAGGTGTTGGGACAGGCACAGGTCACTCTATTTTCCCATCAGGAAGAAGAATTAACCCCAGGCTCAGCCTGCCGCCCGGGACCAGAATAGGGCCTGAAGCAATCCTGCGCTTTTGCGGCCAGCTCCCAAGAAAGCGAGTTGAAAAATGGAGCTCAGGGGCACTGCAATTCACAAACCTGCAGACTTATAAATGATCACTCTCGTCCACAAATATATTGAGGGAAGGCAACGAAGAGGATTTGAAAGCAAGGCAGAATTGCAGGAAACAGATTTCAGGAGGGAGAGTCAAATCGCCTTTAAAGCACAGGAAAAGTGGCAAAACCTCGACAAGATGCCCTTGGCCAAAAAGGGCGTATGCGTTTTTTCCTGAATATATTCAGGAAAAAACGCATACGCCCTTTTTGGCCAACCAAGCAACCTGGAAAGGCAAATCAGCGCTACAAAGAAGTCTCGCTTCCCATCGGTCAAAAGGGCCATGCTGAATAAAGTGTCAAAACCAGAAATGCAGGGCAGGCCATGAGGAAACGGGAGCCTTGTTACGATGATGGGCGGGATGTAAATTGCCAACAGCCACTCTGGAGAAGTGTACGATGTGTCCTGAAACATCTAAAAAACTCAGCTTAGAGAGCATAGGGCACTTCCACTCATGGGCGTATAAAGTGGGAAAATTAAAAACCAGCAAGACACAGGCACCCCAAAGTTTAGGGCTGCTCTGTTGACAAGAACCTCCAACTTCGTTACACCTTAAATATCCCAGGAAAGAGAAAAATGGATAAAGAAGTTGTGGTCCTTATGTACAATGGAATATCACTCAGCCATGAAATCAACGTCATAAGGCTAGTAGCAGCATGATGAGTGGATTTAGGTACGACGATTCTAAGTGAAATAAGTCACACAGAAAAAGACACTTATCATAAGATATCACTTATAGAGGGAATGAAAAAACCGCTACCCTTGAACTGAATTACAAAACAGAACAGAGTCACACGTTTAGAAAACACACAATGGCTGCTTAACGGGAAAGGTGAGGTGGGGTGATGAATAAAACAAGGGTTTCAAATTAGCTCAGATACCGTTCCATAAACCCAATATGTACTAGACAAGACCTACTCCTTGCTCAGTGAATTGGACTCAAAACCCCCTATTCACGGCCCAAGAATATATCTGACTAGTAAGAATCTTAAAACCTATGTATTGATATCTCTCTGTAAGTGAGTCAAGTGGGTGTGAAGTGACATAAACACAGCAGTGAAAAGCAGCTAAACCCCATTATAAAAATCAATTACTTTTAAAAACCTGTGAAAAAAAGACAGTGAAAGAGAGAGAAATTCTTACAAAATTCGTTTAGGGGCAGTTATGCTACCTGGATTGACCATATCTAGACCCACAGCTGATTGAGACATAAGGGTGGACACTCTTGGGGATGAGAGGTTTGGTGAGGTTGGGTGAGGAAACGCAGACCCTTTAAAGTAATACTGCGTGGTACCCATCCCATGGGTTCCAAATCTCCAGGTTCAAGGGCATCTTCCTACATCGAAAACATGCATGAGAAACCCAGAAGATGGTACACCGTGTGATCGCGAAAGGTTTCTAAAACGCACCTCATTTCTCATCTCCTTGTGCTCGGGTTCGCCATTCCAGCTGCTTTACTAGCAATCTCCCTCCTTGGAGAATCAGCACCTTTAACCTCCTGTTCCGTACAGGTTGCAGTTTGTCCTGAGGATGAACGGGAAGAGGGGAAAACAATGAGAGACTAGCTCTAGGTGTTGGGACAGGCACAGGTCACTCTATTTTCCCATCAGGAAGAAGAATTAACCCCAGGCTCAGCCTGCCGCCCGGGACCAGAATAGGGCCTGAAGCAATCCTGCGCTTTTGCGGCCAGCTCCCAAGAAAGCGAGTTGAAAAATGGAGCTCAGGGGCACTGCAATTCACAAACCTGCAGACTTATAAATGATCACTCTCGTCCACAAATATATTGAGGGAAGGCAACGAAGAGGATTTGAAAGCAAGGCAGAATTGCAGGAAACAGATTTCAGGAGGGAGAGTCAAATCGCCTTTAAAGCACAGGAAAAGCGGCAAAACCTCGACAAGATGCCCTTGGCCAAAAAGGGCGTATGCGTTTTTTCCTGAATATATTCAGGAAAAAACGCATACGCCCTTTTTGGCCAACCAAGCAACCTGGAAAGGCAAATCAGCGCTACAAAGAAGTCTCGCTTCCCATCGGTCAAAAGGGCCATGCTGAATAAAGTGTCAAAACCAGAAATGCAGGGCAGGCCATGAGGAAACGGGAGCTTTGTTACGATGATGGGCGGGATGTAAATTGCCAACAGCCACTCTGGAGAAGTGTACGATGTGTCCTGAAACATCTAAAAAACTCAGCTTAGAGAGCATAGGGCACTTCCACTCATGGGCGTATAAAGTGGGAAAATTAAAAACCAGCAAGACACAGGCACCCCAAAGTTTAGGGCTGCTCTGTTGACAAGAACCTCCAACTTCGTTACACCTTAAATATCCCAGGAAAGAGAAAAATGGATAAAGAAGTTGTGGTCCTTATGTACAATGGAATATCACTCAGCCATGAAATCAACGTCATAAGGCTAGTAGCAGCATGATGAGTGGATTCAGGTACGACGATTCTAAGTGAAATAAGTCACACAGAAAAAGACACTTATCATAAGATATCACTTATAGAGGGAATGAAAAAACCGCTACCCTTGAACTGAATTACAAAACAGAACAGAGTCACACGTTTAGAAAACACACAATGGCTGCTTAACGGGAAAGGTGAGGTGGGGTGATGAATAAAACAAGGGTTTCAAATTAGCTCAGATACCGTTCCATAAACCCAATATGTACTAGACAAGACCTACTCCTTGCTCAGTGAATTGGACTCAAAACCCCCTATTCACGGCCCAAGAATATATCTGACTAGTAAGAATCTTAAAACCTATGTATTGATACCTCTCTGTAAGTGAGTCAAGTGGGTGTGAAGTGACATAAACACAGCAGTGAAAAGCAGCTAAACCCCATTATAAAAATCAATTACTTTTAAAAACCTGTGAAAAAAAGACAGTGAAAGAGAGAGAAATTCTTACAAAATTCGTTTAGGGGCAGTTATGCTACCTGGATTGACCATATCTAGACCCACAGCTGATTGAGACATAAGGGTGGACACTCTTGGGGCTGAGAGGTTTGGTGAGGTTGGGTAAGGAAACGCAGACCCATTAAAGTAATACTGCGTGGTACCCATCCCATGGGTCCCAAATCTCCAGGTTCAAGAGCATCTTCCTACATCGAAAACATGCATGAGAAACCCAGAAGATGGTACACCGTGTGATCGCGAAAGGTTTCTAAAACGCACCTCATTTCTCATCTCCTTGTGCTCGGGTTCGCCATTCCAGCTGCTTTACTAGCAATCTCCCTCCTTGGAGAATCAGCACCTTTAACCTCCTGTTCCGTACAGGTTGCAATTTGTCCTGAGGATGAACGGGAAGAGGGGAAAACAATGAGAGACTAGCTCTAGGTGTTGAGACAGGCACAGGTCACTCTATTTTCCCATCAGGAAGAAGAATTAAGCACAGGCTCAGCCTGCCGCCCGGGATCAGAATAGGGCCTGAAGCAATCCTGCGCTTTTGCGGCCAGCTCCCAAGAAAGCGAGTTGAAAAATGGAGCTCAGGGGCACTGCAATTCACAAACCTGCAGACTTATAAATGATCACTCTCGTCCACAAATATATTGAGGGAATGCAACGAAGAGGATTTGAAAGCAAGGCAGAATTGCAGGAAACAGATTTCAGGAGGGAGAGTCAAATCGCCTTTAAAGCACAGGAAAAGCGGCAAAACCTCGACAAGATGCCCTTGGCCAAAAAGGGCGTATGCGTTTTTTCCTGAATATATTCAGGAAAAAACGCATACGCCCTTTTTGGCCAACCAAGCAACCTGGAAAGGCAAATCAGTGCTACAAAGAAGTCTCGCTTCCCATCGGTCAAAAGGGCCATGCTGAATAAAGTGTCAAAACCAGAAATGCAGGGCAGGCCATGAGGAAACGGGAGCCTTGTTACGATGATGGGCGGGATGTAAATTGCCAACAGCCACTCTGGAGAAGTGTACGATGTGTCCTGAAACATCTAAAAAAATCAGCTTAGAGAGCATAGGGCACTTCCACTGATGGGCGAATAAAGTGGGAAAATTAAAAACCAGCAAGACACAGGCACCCCAAAGTTTAGGGCTGCTCTGTTGACAAGAACCTCCAACTTCGTTACACCTTAAATATCCCAGGAAAGAGAAAAATGGATAAAGAAGTTGTGGTCCTTATGTACAATGGAATATCACTCAGCCATGAAATCAACGTCATAAGGCTAGTAGCAGCATGATGAGTGGATTTAGGTACGACGATTCTAAGTGAAATAAGTCACACAGAAAAAGACACTTATCATAAGATATCACTTATAGAGGGAATGAAAAAACCGCTACCCTTGAACTGAATTACAAAACAGAACAGAGTCACACGTTTAGAAAACACACAATGGCTGCTTAACGGGAAAGGTGAGGTGGGGTGATGAATAAAACAAGGGTTTCAAATTAGGTCAGATACCGTTCCATAAACCCAATATGTACTAGACAAGACCTACTCCTTGCTCAGTGAATTGGACTCAAAACCCCCTATTCACGGCCCAAGAATATATCTGACTAGTAAGAATCTTAAAACCTATGTATTGATATCTCTCTGTAAGTGAGTCAAGTGGGTGTGAAGTGACATAAACACAGCAGTGAAAAGCAGCTAAACCCCATTATAAAAATCAATTACTTTTAAAAACCTGTGAAAAAAAGACAGTGAAAGAGAGAGAAATTCTTACAAAATTCGTTTAGGGGCAGTTATGCTACCTGGATTGACCATATCTAGACCCACAGCTGATTGAGACATAAGGGTGGACACTCTTGGGGATGAGAGGTTTGGTGAGGTTGGGTGAGGAAACGCAGACCCTTTAAAGTAATACTGCGTGGTACCCATCCCATGGGTTCCAAATCTGCAGGTTCAAGGGCATCTTCCTACATCGAAAACATGCATGAGAAACCCAGAAGATGGTACACCGTGTGATCGCGAAAGGTTTCTAAAACGCACCTCATTTCTCATCTCCTTGTGCTCGGGTTCGCCATTCCAGCTGCTTTACTAGCAATCTCCCTCCTTGGAGAATCAGCACCTTTAACCTCCTGTTCCGTACAGGTTGCAGTTTGTCCTGAGGATGAACGGGAAGAGGGGAAAACAATGAGAGACTAGCTCTAGGTGTTGGGACAGGCACAGGTCACTCTATTTTCCCATCAGGAAGAAGAATTAACCCCAGGCTCAGCCTGCCGCCCGGGACCAGAATAGGGCCTGAAGCAATCCTGCGCTTTTGCGGCCAGCTCCCAAGAAAGCGAGTTGAAAAATGGAGCTCAGGGGCACTGCAATTCACAAACCTGCAGACTTATAAATGATCACTCTCGTCCACAAATATATTGAGGGAAGGCAACGAAGAGGATTTGAAAGCAAGGCAGAATTGCAGGAAACAGATTTCAGGAGGGAGAGTCAAATCGCCTTTAAAGCACAGGAAAAGCGGCAAAACCTCGACAAGATGCCCTTGGCCAAAAAGGGCGTATGCGTTTTTTCCTGAATATATTCAGGAAAAAACGCATACGCCCTTTTTGGCCAACCAAGCAACCTGGAAAGGCAAATCAGCGCTACAAAGAAGTCTCGCTTCCCATCGGTCAAAAGGGCCATGCTGAATAAAGTGTCAAAACCAGAAATGCAGGGCAGGCCATGAGGAAACGGGAGCCTTGTTACGATGATGGGCGGGATGTAAATTGCCAACAGCCACTCTGGAGAAGTGTACGATGTGTCCTGAAACATCTAAAAAACTCAGCTTAGAGAGCATAGGGCACTTCCACTCATGGGCGTATAAAGTGGGAAAATTAAAAACCAGCAAGACACAGGCACCCCAAAGTTTAGGGCTGCTCTGTTGACAAGAACCTCCAACTTCGTTACACCTTAAATATCCCAGGAAAGAGAAAAATGGATAAAGAAGTTGTGGTCCTTATGTACAATGGAATATCACTCAGCCATGAAATCAACGTCATAAGGCTAGTAGCAGCATGATGAGTGGATTTAGGTACGACGATTCTAAGTGAAATAAGTCACACAGAAAAAGACACTTATCATAAGATATCACTTATAGAGGGAATGAAAAAACCGCTACCCTTGAAATGAATTACAAAACAGAACAGAGTCACACGTTTAGAAAACACACAATGGCTGCTTAACGGGAAAGGTGAGGTGGGGTGATGAATAAAACAAGGGTTTCAAATTAGCTCAGATACCGTTCCATAAACCCAATATGTACTAGACAAGACCTACTCCTTGCTCAGTCAATTGGACTCAAAACCCCCTATTCACGGCCCAAGAATATATCTGACTAGTAAGAATCTTAAAACCTATGTATTGATATCTCTCTGTAAGTGAGTCAAGTGGGTGTGAAGTGACATAAACACAGCAGTGAAAAGCAGCTAAACCCCATTATAAAAATCAATTACTTTTAAAAACCTGTGAAAAAAAGACAGTGAAAGAGAGAGAAATTCTTACAAAATTCGTTTAGGGGCAGTTATGCTACCTGGATTGACCATATCTAGACCCACAGCTGATTGAGACATAAGGGTGGACACTCTTGGGGCTGAGAGGTTTGGTGAGGTTGGGTAAGGAAACGCAGACCCATTAAAGTAATACTGCGTGGTACCCATCCCATGGGTCCCAAATCTCCAGGTTCAAGAGCATCTTCCTACATCGAAAACATGCATGAGAAACCCAGAAGATGGTACACCGTGTGATCGCGAAAGGTTTCTAAAACGCACCTCATTTCTCATCTCCTTGTGCTCGGGTTCGCCATTCCAGCTGCTTTACTAGCAATCTCCCTCCTTGGAGAATCAGCACCTTTAACCTCCTGTTCCGTACAGGTTGCAATTTGTCCTGAGGATGAACGGGAAGAGGGGAAAACAATGAGAGACTAGCTCTAGGTGTTGAGACAGGCACAGGTCACTCTATTTTCCCATCAGGAAGAAGAATTAAGCACAGGCTCAGCCTGCCGCCCGGGACCAGAATAGGGCCTGAAGCAATCCTGCGCTTTTGCGGCCAGCTCCCAAGAAAGCGAGTTGAAAAATGGAGCTCAGGGGCACTGCAATTCACAAACCTGCAGACTTATAAATGATCACTCTCGTCCACAAATATATTGAGGGAAGGCAACGAAGAGGATTTGAAAGCAAGGCAGAATTGCAGGAAACAGATTTCAGGAGGGAGAGTCAAATCGCCTTTAAAGCACAGGAAAAGCGGGAAAACCTCGACAAGATGCCCTTGGCCAAAAAGGGCGTATGCGTTTTTTCCTGAATATATTCAGGAAAAAACGCATACGCCCTTTTTGTCCAACCAAGCAACCTGGAAAGGCAAATCAGCGCTACAAAGAAGTCTCGCTTCCCATCGGTCAAAAGGGCCATGCTGAATAAAGTGTCAAAACCAGAAATGCAGGGCAGGCCATGAAGAAACGGGAGCCTTGTTACGATGATGGGCGGGATGTAAATTGCCAACAGCCACTCTGGAGAAGTGTACGATGTGTCCTGAAACATCTAAAAAACTCAGCTTAGAGAGCATAGGGCACTTCCACTCATGGGCGTATAAAGTGGGAAAATTAAAAACCAGCAAGACACAGGCACCCCAAAGTTTAGGGCTGCTCTGTTGACAAGAACCTCCAACTTCGTTACACCTTAAATATCCCAGGAAAGAGAAAAATGGATAAAGAAGTTGTGGTCCTTATGTACAATGGAATATCACTCAGCCATGAAATCAACGTCATAAGGCTAGTAGCAGCATGATGAGTGGATTTAGGTACGACGATTCTAAGTGAAATAAGTCACACAGAAAAAGACACTTATCATAAGATATCACTTATAGAGGGAATGAAAAAATCGCTACCCTTGAACTGAATTACAAAACAGAACAGAGTCACACGTTTAGAAAACACACAATGGCTGCTTAACGGGAAAGGTGAGGTGGGGTGATGAATAAAACAAGGGTTTCAAATTAGCTCAGATACCGTTCCATAAACCCAATATGTACTAGACAAGACCTACTCCTTGCTCAGTGAATTGGACTCAAAACCCCCTATTCACGGCCCAAGAATATATCTGACTAGTAAGAATCTTAAAACCTATGTATTGATATCTCTCTGTAAGTGAGTCAAGTGGGTGTGAAGTGACATAAACACAGCAGTGAAAAGCAGCTAAACCCCATTATAAAAATCAATTACTTTTAAAAACCTGTGAAAAAAAGACAGTGAAAGAGAGAGAAATTCTTACAAAATTCGTTTAGGGGCAGTTATGCTACCTGGATTGACCATATCTAGACCCACAGCTGATTGAGACATAAGGGTGGACACTCTTGGGGATGAGAGGTTTGGTGAGGTTGGGTGAGGAAACGCAGACCCTTTAAAGTAATACTGCGTGGTACCCATCCCATGGGTCCCAAATCTCCAGGTTCAAGGGCATCTTCCTACATCGAAAACATGCATGAGAAACCCAGAAGATGGTACACCGTGTGATCGCGAAAGGTTTCTAAAACGCACCTCATTTCTCATCTCCTTGTGCTCGGGTTCGCCATTCCAGCTGCTTTACTAGCAATCTCCCTCCTTGGAGAATCAGCACCTTTAACCTCCTGTTCCGTACAGGTTGCAATTTGTCCTGAGGATGAACGGGAAGAGGGGAAAACAATGAGAGACTAGCTCTAGGTTTTGAGACAGGCACAGGTCACTCTATTTTCCCATCAGGAAGAAGAATTAACCACAGGCTCAGCCTGCCGCCCGGGACCAGAATAGGGCCTGAAGCAATCCTGCGCTTTTGCGGCCAGCTCCCAAGAAAGCGAGTTGAAAAATGGAGCTCAGGGGCACTGCAATTCACAAACCTGCAGACTTATAAATGATCACTCTCGTCCACAAATATATTGAGGGAAGGGAACGAAGAGGATTTGAAAGCAAGGCAGAATTGCAGGAAACAGATTTCAGGAGGGAGATTCGAATCGCCTTTAAAGCACAAGAAAAGCGGCAAAACCTCGACAAGATGCCCTTGGCCAAAAACGGCGTATGCGTTTTTTCCTGAATATATTCAGGAAAAAACGCATACACCCTTTTTGGCCAAGCAAGCAACCTGGAAAGGCAAATCAGCGCTACAAAGAAGTCTCGCTTCCCATCGGTCAAAAGGGCCAAGCTGAATAAAGTGTCAAAACCAGAAATGCAGGGCAGGCCATGGAGAAACGGGAGCCTTGCTACGCTGATGGGCGGGATGTAAATTGCCAACAGCCACTCTGGAGAAGTGTACGGTGTGTCCTGAAACATCTAAAAAACTCAGCTTAGAGAGCATAGGGCACTTCCACTCATGGGCGTATAAATTGGGAAAACTAAAAATCAGCAAGACACAGGCACCCCAACGTTTAGGGCTGCTCTGTTGACAAGAACCTCCACTTCGTTACACCTTAAATATCTCAGGAAAGAGAAAGATGGATAAATAAGTTGTGGTCCTTATGTACAATGGAATATCACTCAGCCATGAAATCAACGTCATAAGGCTTGTAGCAGCATGATGAGAGGATTTAGGTACGACGATTCTAAGTGAAATAAGTCACAGAGAAAAAGACACTTATCATAAGATATCACTTATAGAGGGAATGTAAAAACCGCTACCCTTGAACTGAATTACAAAACAGAACAGAGTCACACGTTTAGAAAACACACTATGGCTGCTTAACGGGAAAGGTGAGGTGGGGTGATGCATAAAACAAGGGTTTCAAATTGGCTCAGATACCGTTCCATAAACCCAATATGTAATAGACAAGACCTACTCCTTGCTCAGTGAATTGGACTCGACACCCCCTATTCACGGCCCAAGAATATATCTGACTAGTAAGAATCTTAAAACCTATGTATTGATATCTCTCTGTAAGTGAGTCAAGTGGGTGTGAAGTGACATAAACACAGCAGTGAAAAGCAGCTAAACCCCATTATAAAAATCAATTACTTTTAAAAACCAGTGAAAAAAAGACAGTGAAAGAGAGAGAAATTCTTACAAAATTCGTTCAGGGGCTGTGATGCTACCTGGATTGACCATATCTAGACCCACAGCTGATTGAGACATAAGGGTGGACACTCTTGGGGATGAGAGGTTTGGTGAGGTTGGGTGAGGAAACGCAGACCCTTTAAAGTAATACTGCGTGGTACCAATCCCATGGGTCCCAAATCTCCAGGTTCAAGGCCATCTTCCTACATCGAAAACATGCATGAGGAACCCAGAAGATGGTACACCGTGTGATCGGGAAAGGTTTCTAAAACACACCTCATTTCTCATCTCCTTGTGCCTTTAAAGCACAGGAAAAGCGGCAAAACCTCGACAATGATGCCCTTGGCCAAAAAGGGCGTATGCGTTCTTTCCTGAATATATTCAGGAAAAAACGCATACGCCCTTTTTGGCCAACCAAGCAACCTGGAAAGGCAAATCAGCGCTACAAAGAAGTCTCGCTTCCCATCGGTCAAAAGGGCCATGCTGAATAAAGTGTCAAAACCAGAAATGCAGGGCAGGCCATGAGGAAACGGGAGCCTTGTTACGGTGATGGGAGGGATGTAAATTGCCAACAGCCACTCTGGAGAAGTGTACGATGTGTCCTGAAACATCTAAAAAACTCAGCTTAGAGAGCATAGGGCACTTCCACTCATGGGCATATAAAGTGGGAAAATTAAAAACCAGCAAGACACAGGCACCCCAAAGTTTAGGGCTGCTCTGTTGACAAGAACCTCCAACTTCGTTACACCTTAAATATCCCAGGAAAGAGAAAAATGGATAAAGAAGTTGTGGTCCTTATGTACAATGGAATATCACTCAGCCATGAAATCAACGTCATAAGGCTAGTAGCAGCATGATGAGTGGATTTAGGTACAACGATTCTAAGTGAAATAAGTCACACAGAAAAAGACACTTATCATAAGATATCACTTATAGAGGGAATGAAAAAACCGCTACCCTTGAACTGAATTACAAAACAGAACAGAGTCACACGTTTAGAAAACACACAATGGCTGCTTAACGGGAAAGGTGAGGTGGGGTGATGAATAAAACAAGGGTTTCAAATTAGCTCAGATACCGTTCCATAAACCCAATATGTACTAGACAAGACCTACTCCTTGCTCAGTGAATTGGACTCAAAACCCCCTATTCACGGCCCAAGAATATATCTGACTAGTAAGAATCTTAAAACCTATGTATTGATATCTCTCTGTAAGTGAGTCAAGTGGGTGTGAAGTGACATAAACACAGCAGTGAAAAGCAGCTAAACCCCATTATAAAAATCAATTACTTTTAAAAACCAGTGAAAAAAAGACAGTGAAAGAGAGAGAAATTCTTACAAAATTCGTTTAGGGGCAGTTATGCTACCTGGATTGACCATATCTAGACCCACAGCTGATTGAGACATAAGGGTGGACACTCTTGGGGATGAGAGGTTTGGTGAGGTTGGGTGAGGAAACGCAGACCCTTTAAAGTAATACTGCGTGGTACCCATCCCATGGGTCCCAAATCTCCAGGTTCAAGGGCATCTTCCTACATCGAAAACATGCATGAGAAACCCAGAAGATGGTACACCGTGTGATCGCGAAAGGTTTCTAAAACGCACCTCATTTCTCATGTCCTTGTGCTCGGGTTCACCATTCCAGCCGCATTACTAGCAATCTCCCTCCTTGGAGAATCAGCACCTTTAACCTCCTGTTCCGTACAGGTTGCAATTTGTCCTGAGGATGAACGGGAAGAAGGGGGAACCAATGAGAGACTAGCTCTAGGTGTTGGGACAGGCACAGGTCACTCTATTTTCCCATCAGGAAGAAGAATTAACCCCAGGCTCAGCCTGCCGCCCGGGACCAGAATAGGGCCTGAAGCAATCCTGCGCTTTTGCGGCCAGCTCCCAAGAAAGCGAGTTGAAAAATGGAGCTCAGGGGCACTGCAATTCACAAACCTGCAGACTTATAAATGATCACTCTCGTCCACAAATATATTGAGGGAAGGCAACGAAGAGGATTTGAAAGCAAGGCAGAATTGCAGGAAACAGATTTCAGGAGGGAGAGTCAAATCGCCTTTAAAGCACAGGAAAAGCGGCAAAACCTCGACAAGATGCCCTTGGCCAAAAAGGGCGTATGCGTTTTTTCCTGAATATATTCAGGAAAAAACGCATACGCCCTTTTTGGCCAACCAAGCAACCTGGAAAGGCAAATCAGCGCTACAAAGAAGTCTCGCTTCCCATCGGTCAAAAGGGCCATGCTGAATAAAGTGTCAAAACCAGAAATGCAGGGCAGGCCATGAGGAAACGGGAGCCTTGTTACGATCATGGGCGGGATGTAAATTGCCAACAGCCACTCTGGAGAAGTGTACGATGTGTCCTGAAACATCTAAAAAACTCAGCTTAGAGAGCATAGGGCACTTCCACTCATGGGCGTATAAAGTGGGAAAATTAAAAACCAGCAAGACACAGGCACCCCAAAGTTTAGGGCTGCTCTGTTGACAAGAACCTCCAACTTCGTTACACCTTAAATATCCCAGGAAAGAGAAAAATGGATAAAGAAGTTGTGGTCCTTATGTACAATGGAATATCACTCAGCCATGAAATCAACGTCATAAGGCTAGTAGCAGCATGATGAGTGGATTTAGGTACGACGATTCTAAGTGAAATAAGTCACACAGAAAAAGACACTTATCATAAGATATCACTTATAGAGGGAATGAAAAAACCGCTACCCTTGAACTGAATTACAAAACAGAACAGAGTCACACGTTTAGAAAACACACAATGGCTGCTTAACGGGAAAGGTGAGGTGGGGTGATGAATAAAACAAGGGTTTCAAATTAGCTCAGATACCGTTCCATAAACCCAATATGTACTAGACAAGACCTACTCCTTGCTCAGTGAATTGGACTCAAAACCCCCTATTCACGGCCCAAGAATATATCTGACTAGTAAGAATCTTAAAACCTATGTATTGATATCTCTCTGTAAGTGAGTCAAGTGGGTGTGAAGTGATATAAACACAGCAGTGAAAAGCAGCTAAACCCCATTATAAAAATCAATTACTTTTAAAAACCTGTGAAAAAAAGACAGTGAAAGAGAGAGAAATTCTTACAAAATTCGTTTAGGGGCAGTTATGCTACCTGGATTGACCATATCTAGACCCACAGCTGATTGAGACATAAGGGTGGACACTCTTGGGGATGAGAGGTTTGGTGAGGTTGGGTGAGGAAACGCAGACCCTTTAAAGTAATACTGCGTGGTACCCATCCCATGGGTTCCAAATCTCCAGGTTCAAGGGCATCTTCCTACATCGAAAACATGCATGAGAAACCCAGAAGATGGTACACCGTGTGATCGCGAAAGGTTTCTAAAACGCACCTCATTTCTCATCTCCTTGTGCTCGGGTTCGCCATTCCAGCTGCTTTACTAGCAATCTCCCTCCTTGGAGAATCAGCACCTTTAACCTCCTGTTCCGTACAGGTTGCAGTTTGTCCTGAGGATGAACGGGAAGAGGGGAAAACTATGAGAGACTAGCTCTAGGTGTTGGGACAGGCACAGGTCACTCTATTTTCCCATCAGGAAGAAGAATTAACCACAGGCTCAGCCTGCCGCCCGGGACCAGAATAGGGCCTGAAGCAATCCTGCGCTTTTGCGGCCATCTCCCAAGAAAGCGAGTTGAAAAATGGAGCTCAGGGGCACTGCAATTCACAAACCTGCAGACTTATAAATGATCACTCTCGTCCACAAATATATTGAGGGAAGGCAACGAAGAGGATTTGAAAGCAAGGCAGAATTGCAGGAAACAGATTTCAGGAGGGAGAGTCAAATCGCCTTTAAAGCACAGGAAAAGCGGCAAAACCTCGACAAGATGCCCTTGGCCAAAAAGGGCGTATGCGTTTTTTCCTGAATATATTCAGGAAAAAACGCATACGCCCTTTTTGGCCAACCAAGCAACCTGGAAAGGCAAATCAGCGCTACAAAGAAGTCTCGCTTCCCATCGGTCAAAAGGGCCATGCTGAATAAAGTGTCAAAACCAGAAATGCAGGGCAGGCCATGAGGAAACGGGAGCCTTGTTACGATGATGGGCGGGATGTAAATTGCCAACAGCCACTCTGGAGAAGTGTACGATGTGTCCTGAAACATCTAAAAAACTCAGCTTAGAGAGCATAGGGCACTTCCACTCATGGGCGTATAAAGTGGGAAAATTAAAAACCAGCAAGACACAGGCACCCCAAAGTTTAGGGCTGCTCTGTTGACAAGAACCTCCAACTTCGTTACACCTTAAATATCCCAGGAAAGAGAAAAATGGATAAAGAAGTTGTGGTCCTTATGTACAATGGAATATCACTCAGCCATGAAATCAACGTCATAAGGCTAGTAGCAGCATGATGAGTGGATTTAGGTACGACGATTCTAAGTGAAATAAGTCACACAGAAAAAGACACTTATCATAAGATATCACTTATAGAGGGAATGAAAAAACCGCTACCCTTGAACTGAATTACAAAACAGAACAGAGTCACACGTTTAGAAAACACACAATGGCTGCTTAACGGGAAAGGTGAGGTGGGGTGATGAATAAAACAAGGGTTTCAAATTAGCTCAGATACCGTTCCATAAACCCAATATGTACTAGACAAGACCTACTCCTTGCTCAGTGAATTTGACTCAAAACCCCCTATTCACGGCCCAAGAATATATCTGACTAGTAAGAATCTTAAAACCTATGTATTGATATCTCTCTGTAAGTGAGTCAAGTGGGTGTGAAGTGACAGAAACACAGCAGTGAAAAGCAGCTAAACCCCATTATAAAAATCAATTACTTTTAAAAACCTGTGAAAAAAAGACAGTGAAAGAGAGAGAAATTCTTACAAAATTCGTTTAGGGGCAGTTATGCTACCTGGATTGACCATATCTAGACCCACAGCTGATTGAGACATAAGGGTGGACACTCTTGGGGATGAGAGGTTTGGTGAGGTTGGGTGAGGAAACGCAGACCCTTTAAAGTAATACTGCGTGGTACCCATCCCATGGGTCCCAAATCTCCAGGTTCAAGGGCATCTTCCTACATCGAAAACATGCATGAGAAACCCAGAAGATGGTACACCGTGTGATCGCGAAAGGTTTCTAAAACGCACCTCATTTCTCATCTCCTTGTGCTCGGGTTCGCCATTCCAGCTGCTTTACTAGCAATCTCCCTCCTTGGAGAATCAGCACCTTTAACCTCCTGTTCCGTACAGGTTGCAATTTGTCCTGAGGATGAACGGGAAGAGGGGAAAACAATGAGAGACTAGCTCTAGGTGTTGAGACAGGCACAGGTCACTCTATTTTCCCATCAGGAAGAAGAATTAACCACAGGCTCAGCCTGCCGCCCGGGACCAGAATAGAGCCTGAAGCAATCCTGCGCTTTTGCGGCCAGCTCCCAAGAAAGCGACTTGAAAAATGGAGCTCAGGGGCACTGCAATTCACAAACCTGCAGACTTATAAATGATCACTCTCGTCCACAAATATATTGAGGGAAGGCAACGAAGAGGATTTGAAAGCAAGGCAGAATTGCAGGAAACAGATTTCAGGAGGGAGAGTCAAATCGCCTTTAAAGCACAGGAAAAGCGGCAAAACCTCGACAAGATGCCCTTGGCCAAAAAGGGCGTATGCGTTTTTTCCTGAATATATTCAGGAAAAAACGCATACGCCCTTTTTGGCCAACCAAGCAACCTGGAAAGGCAAATCAGCGCTACAAAGAAGTCTCGCTTCCCATCGGTCAAAAGGGCCATGCTGAATAAAGTGTCAAAACCAGAAATGCAGGGCAGGCCATGAGGAAACGGGAGCCTTGTTACGATGATGGGCGGGATGTAAATTGCCAACAGCCACTCTGGAGAAGTGTACGATGTGTCCTGAAACATCTAAAAAACTCAGCTTAGAGAGCATAGGGCACTTCCACTCATGGGCATATAAAGTGGGAAAATTAAAAACCAGCAAGACACAGGCACCCCAAAGTTTAGGGCTGCTCTGTTGACAAGAACCTCCAACTTCGTTACACCTTAAATATCCCAGGAAAGAGAAAAATGGATAAAGAAGTTGTGGTCCTTATGTACAATGGAATATCACTCAGCCATGAAATCAACGTCATAAGGCTAGTAGCAGCATGATGAGTGGATTTAGGTACAACGATTCTAAGTGAAATAAGTCACACAGAAAAAGACACTTATCATAAGATATCACTTATAGAGGGAATGAAAAAACCGCTACCCTTGAACTGAATTACAAAACAGAACAGAGTCACACGTTTAGAAAACACACAATGGCTGCTTAACGGGAAAGGTGAGGTGGGGTGATGAATAAAACAAGGGTTTCAAATTAGCTCAGATACCGTTCCATAAACCCAATATGTACTAGACAAGACCTACTCCTTGCTCAGTGAATTGGACTCAAAACCCCCTATTCACGGCCCAAGAATATATCTGACTAGTAAGAATCTTAAAACCTATGTATTGATATCTCTCTGTAAGTGAGTCAAGTGGGTGTGAAGTGACATAAACACAGCAGTGAAAAGCAGCTAAACCCCATTATAAAAATCAATTACTTTTAAAAACCTGTGAAAAAAAGACAGTGAAAGAGAGAGAAATTCTTACAAAATTCGTTTAGGGGCAGTTATGCTACCTGGATTGACCATATCTAGACCCACAGCTGATTGAGACATAAGGGTGGACACTCTTGGGGATGAGAGGTTTGGTGAGGTTGGGTGAGGAAACGCAGACCCTTTAAAGTAATACTGCGTGGTACCCATCCCATGGGTCCCAAATCTCCAGGTTCAAGGGCATCTTCCTACATCGAAAACATGCATGAGAAACCCAGAAGATGGTACACCGTGTGATCGCGAAAGGTTTCTAAAACGCACCTCATTTCTCATGTCCTTGTGCTCGGGTTCACCATTCCAGCCGCATTACTAGCAATCTCCCTCCTTGGAGAATCAGCACCTTTAACCTCCTGTTCCGTACAGGTTGCAATTTGTCCTGAGGATGAACGGGAAGAAGGGGGAACCAATGAGAGACTAGCTCTAGGTGTTGGGACAGGCACAGGTCACTCTATTTTCCCATCAGGAAGAAGAATTAACCCCAGGCTCAGCCTGCCGCCCGGGACCAGAATAGGGCCTGAAGCAATCCTGCGCTTTTGCGGCCAGCTCCCAAGAAAGCGAGTTGAAAAATGGAGCTCAGGGGCACTGCAATTCACAAACCTGCAGACTTATAAATGATCACTCTCGTCCACAAATATATTGAGGGAAGGCAACGAAGAGGATTTGAAAGCAAGGCAGAATTGCAGGAAACAGATTTCAGGAGGGAGAGTCAAATCGCCTTTAAAGCACAGGAAAAGCGGCAAAACCTCGACAAGATGCCCTTGGCCAAAAAGGGCGTATGCGTTTTTTCCTGAATATATTCAGGAAAAAACGCATACGCCCTTTTCGGCCAACCAAGCAACCTGGAAAGGCAAATCAGCGCTACAAAGAAGTCTCGCTTCCCATCGGTCAAAAGGGCCATGCTGAATAAAGTGTCAAAACCAGAAATGCAGGGCAGGCCATGAGGAAACGGGAGCCTTGTTACGATCATGGGCGGGATGTAATTGCCAACAGCCACTCTGGAGAAGTGTACGATGTGTCCTGAAACATCTAAAAAACTCAGCTTAGAGAGCATAGGGCACTTCCACTCATGGGCGTATAAAGTGGGAAAATTAAAAACCAGCAAGACACAGGCACCCCAAAGTTTAGGGCTGCTCTGTTGACAAGAACCTCCAACTTCGTTACACCTTAAATATCCCAGGAAAGAGAAAAATGGATAAAGAAGTTGTGGTCCTTATGTACAATGGAATATCACTCAGCCATGAAATCAACGTCATAAGGCTAGTAGCAGCATGATGAGTGGATTTAGGTACGACGATTCTAAGTGAAATAAGTCACACAGAAAAAGACACTTATCATAAGATATCACTTATAGAGGGAATGAAAAAACCGCTACCCTTGAACTGAATTACAAAACAGAACAGAGTCACACGTTTAGAAAACACACAATGGCTGCTTAACGGGAAAGGTGAGGTGGGGTGATGAATAAAACAAGGGTTTCAAATTAGCTCAGATACCGTTCCATAAACCCAATATGTACTAGACAAGACCTACTCCTTGCTCAGTGAATTGGACTCAAAACCTCCTATTCACGGCCCAAGAATATATCTGACTAGTAAGAATCTTAAAACCTATGTATTGATATCTCTCTGTAAGTGAGTCAAGTGGGTGTGAAGTGACATAAACACAGCAGTGAAAAGCAGCTAAACCCCATTATAAAAATCAATTACTTTTAAAAACCTGTGAAAAAAAGACAGTGAAAGAGAGAGAAATTCTTACAAAATTCGTTTAGGGGCAGTTATGCTACCTGGATTGACCATATCTAGACCCACAGCTGATTGAGACATAAGGGTGGACACTCTTGGGGATGAGAGGTTTGGTGAGGTTGGGTGAGTAAACGCAGACCCTTTAAAGTAATACTGCGTGGTACCCATCCCATGGGTCCCAAATCTCCAGGTTCAAGGGCATCTTCCTACATCGAAAACATGCATGAGAAACCCAGAAGATGGTACACCGTGTGATCGCGAAAGGTTTCTAAAACGCACCTCATTTCTCATCTCCTTGTGCTCGGGTTCGCCATTCCAGCTGCTTTACTAGCAATCTCCCTCCTTGGAGAATCAGCACCTTTAACCTCCTGTTCCGTACAGGTTGCAATTTGTCCTGAGGATGAACGGGAAGAGGGGAAAACAATGAGAGACTAGCTCTAGGTGTTGAGACAGGCACAGGTCACTCTATTTTCCCATCAGGAAGAAGAATTAACCACAGGCTCAGCCTGCCGCCCGGGACCAGAATAGGGCCTGAAGCAATCCTGCGCTTTTGCGGCCAGCTCCCAAGAAAGCGAGTTGAAAAATGGAGCTCAGGCGCACTGCAATTCACAAACCTGCAGACTTATAAATGATCACTCTCGTCCACAAATATATTGAGGGAAGGCAACGAAGAGGATTTGAAAGCAAGGCAGAATTGCAGGAAACAGATTTCAGGAGGGAGAGTCAAATCGCCTTTAAAGCACAGGAAAAGCGGCAAAACCTCGACAAGATGCCCTTGGCCAAAAAGGGCGTATGCGTTTTTTCCTGAATATATTCAGGAAAAAACGCATACGCCCTTTTTGGCCAAGCAAGCAACCTGGAAAGGCAAATCAGCGCTACAAAGAAGTCTCGCTTCCCATCGGTCAAAAGGGCCATGCTGAATAAAGTGTCAAAACCAGAAATGCAGGGCAGGCCATGAGGAAACGGGAGCCTTGTTACGATGATGGGCGGGATGTAAATTGCCAACAGCCACTCTGGAGAAGTGTACGATGTGTCCTGAAACATCTAAAAAACTCAGCTTAGAGAGCATAGGGCACTTCCACTCATGGGCGTATAAAGTGGGAAAATTAAAAACCAGCAAGACACAGGCACCCCAAAGTTTAGGGCTGCTCTGTTGACAAGAACCTCCAACTTCGTTACACCTTAAATATCCCAGGAAAGAGAAAAATGGATAAAGAAGTTGTGGTCCTTATGTACAATGGAATATCACTCAGCCATGAAATCAACGTCATAAGGCTAGTAGCAGCATGATGAGTGGATTTAGGTACGACGATTCTAAGTGAAATAAGTCACACAGAAAAAGACACTTATCATAAGATATCACTTATAGAGGGAATGAAAAAACCGCTACCCTTGAACTGAATTACAAAACAGAACAGAGTCACACGTTTAGAAAACACACAATGGCTGCTTAACGGGAAAGGTGAGGTGGGGTGATGAATAAAACAAGGGTTTCAAATTAGCTCAGATACCGTTCCATAAACCCAATATGTACTAGACAAGACCTACTCCTTGCTCAGTGAATTGGACTCAAAACCCCCTATTCACGGCCCAAGAATATATCTGACTAGTAAGAATCTTAAAACCTATGTATTGATATCTCTCTGTAAGTGAGTCAAGTGGGTGTGAAGTGACAGAAACACAGCAGTGAAAAGCAGCTAAACCCCATTATAAAAATCAATTACTTTTAAAAACCTGTGAAAAAAAGACAGTGAAAGAGAGAGAAATTCTTACAAAATTCGTTTAGGGGCAGTTATGCTACCTGGATTGACCATATCTAGACCCACAGCTGATTGAGACATAAGGGTGGACACTCTTGGGGATGAGAGGTTTGGTGAGGTTGGGTGAGGAAACGCAGACCCTTTAAAGTAATACTGCGTGGTACCCATCCCATGGGTCCCAAATCTCCAGGTTCAAGGGCATCTTCCTACATCGAAAACATGCATGAGAAACCCAGAAGATGGTACACCGTGTGATCGTGAAAGGTTTCTAAAACGCACCTCATTTCTCATCTCCTTGTGCTCGGGTTCGCCATTCCAGCTGCTTTACTAGCAATCTCCCTCCTTGGAGAATCAGCACCTTTAACCTCCTGTTCCGTACAGGTTGCAATTTGTCCTGAGGATGAACGGGAAGAGGGGAAAACAATGAGAGACTAGCTCTAGGTGTTGAGACAGGCACAGGTCACTCTATTTTCCCATCAGGAAGAAGAATTAAGCACAGGCTCAGCCTGCCGCCCGGGACCAGAATAGAGCCTGAAGCAATCCTGCGCTTTTGCGGCCAGCTCCCAAGAAAGCGAGTTGAAAAATGGAGATCAGGGGCACTGCAATTCACAAACCTGCAGACTTATAAATGATCACTCTCGTCCACAAATATATTGAGGGAAGGCAACGAAGAGGATTTGAAAGCAAGGCAGAATTGCAGGAAACAGATTTCAGGAGGGAGAGTCAAATCGCCTTTAAAGCACAGGAAAAGCGGCAAAACCTCGACAAGATGCCCTTGGCCAAAAAGGGCGTATGCGTTTTTTCCTGAATATATTGAGGAAAAAACGCATACGCCCTTTTTGTCCAACCAAGCAACCTGGAAAGGCAAATCAGCGCTACAAAGAAGTCTCGCTTCCCATCGGTCAAAAGGGCCATGCTGAATAAAGTGTCAAAACCAGAAATGCAGGGCAGGCCATGAGGAAACGGGAGCCTTGTTACGATGATGGGCGGGATGTAAATTGCCAACAGCCACTCTGGAGAAGTGTACGATGTGTCCTGAAACATCTAAAAAATTCAGCTTAGAGAGCATAGGGCACTTCCACTCATGGGCGTATAAAGTGGGAAAATTAAAAACCAGCAAGACACAGGCACCCCAAAGTTTAGGGCTGCTCTGTTGACAAGAACCTCCAACTTCGTTACACCTTAAATATCCCAGGAAAGAGAAAAATGGATAAAGAAGTTGTGGTCCTTATGTACAATGGAATATCACTCAGCCATGAAATCAACGTCATAAGGCTAGTAGCAGCATGATGAGTGGATTTAGGTACGACGATTCTAAGTGAAATAAGTCACACAGAAAAAGACACTTATCATAAGATATCACTTATAGAGGGAATGAAAAAACCGCTACCCTTGAACTGAATTACAAAACAGAACAGAGTCACACGTTTAGAAAACACACAATGGCTGCTTAACGGGAAAGGTGAGGTGGGGTGATGAATAAAACAAGGGTTTCAAATTAGCTCAGATACCGTTCCATAAACCCAATATGTACTAGACAAGACCTACTCCTTGCTCAGTGAATTGGACTCAAAACCCCCTATTCACAGCCCAAGAATATATCTGACTAGTAAGAATCTTAAAACCTATGTATTGATATCTCTCTGTAAGTGAGTCAAGTGGGTGTGAAGTGACAGAAACACAGCAGTGAAAAGCAGCTAAACCCCATTATAAAAATCAATTACTTTTAAAAACCTGTGAAAAAAAGACAGTGAAAGAGAGAGAAATTCTTACAAAATTCGTTTAGGGGCAGTTATGCTACCTGGATTGACCATATCTAGACCCACAGCTGATTGAGACATAAGGGTGGACACTCTTGGGGATGAGAGGTTTGGTGAGGTTGGGTGAGGAAACGCAGACCCTTTAAAGTAATACTGCGTGGTACCCATCCCATGGGTCCCAAATCTCCAGGTTCAAGGGCATCTTCCTACATCGAAAACATGCATGAGAAACCCAGAAGATGGTACACCTTGTGATCGTGAAAGGTTTCTAAAACGCACCTCATTTCTCATCTCCTTGTGCTCGGGTTCGCCATTCCAGCTGCTTTACTAGCAATCTCACTCCTTGGAGAATCAGCACCTTTAACCTCCTGTTCCGTACAGGTTGCAATTTGTCCTGAGGATGAACGGGAAGAGGGGAAAACAATGAGAGACTAGCTCTAGGTGTTGAGACAGGCACAGGTCACTCTATTTTCCCATCAGGAAGAAGAATTAAGCACAGGCTCAGCCTGCCGCCCGGGACCAGAATAGAGCCTGAAGCAATCCTGCGCTTTTGCGGCCAGCTCCCAAGAAAGCGAGTTGAAAAATGGAGATCAGGGGCCCTGCAATTCACAAACCTGCAGACTTATAAATGATCACTCTCGTCCACAAATATATTGAGGGAAGGCAACGAAGAGGATTTGAAAGCAAGGCAGAATTGCAGGAAACAGATTTCAGGAGGGAGAGTCAAATCGCCTTTAAAGCACAGGAAAAGCGGCAAAACCTCGACAAGATGCCCTTGGCCAAAAAGGGCGTATGCGTTTTTTCCTGAATATATTCAGGAAAAAACGCATACGCCCTTTTTGGCCAACCAAGCAACCTGGAAAGGCAAATCAGCGCTACAAAGAAGTCTCGCTTCCCATCGGTCAAAAGGGCCATGCTGAATAAAGTGTCAAAACCAGAAATGCAGGGCAGGCCATGAGGAAACGGGAGCCTTGTTACGATGATGGGCGGGATGTAAATTGCCAACAGCCACTCTGGAGAAGTGTACGATGTGTTCTGAAACATCTAAAAAACTCAGCTTAGAGAGCATAGGGCACTTCCACTCATGGGCATATAAAGTGGGAAAATTAAAAACCAGCAAGACACAGGCACCCCAAAGTTTAGGGCTGCTCTGTTGACAAGAACCTCCAACTTCGTTACACCTTAAATATCCCAGGAAAGAGAAAAATGGATAAAGAAGTTGTGGTCCTTATGTACAATGGAATATCACTCAGCCATGAAATCAACGTCATAAGGCTAGTAGCAGCATGATGAGTGGATTTAGGTACAACGATTCTAAGTGAAATAAGTCACACAGAAAAAGACACTTATCATAAGATATCACTTATAGAGGGAATGAAAAAACCGCTACCCTTGAACTGAATTACAAAACAGAACAGAGTCACACGTTTAGAAAACACACAATGGCTGCTTAACGGGAAAGGTGAGGTGGGGTGATGAATAAAACAAGGGTTTCAAATTAGCTCAGATACCGTTCCATAAACCCAATATGTACTAGACAAGACCTACTCCTTGCTCAGTGAATTGGACTCAAAACCCCCTATTCACGGCCCAAGAATATATCTGACTAGTAAGAATCTTAAAACCTATGTATTGATATCTCTCTGTAAGTGAGTCAAGTGGGTGTGAAGTGACAGAAACACAGCAGTGAAAAGCAGCTAAACCCCATTATAAAAATCAATTACTTTTAAAAACCTGTGAAAAAAAGACAGTGAAAGAGAGAGAAATTCTTACAAAATTCGTTTAGGGGCAGTTATGCTACCTGGATTGACCATATCTAGACCCACAGCTGATTGAGACATAAGGGTGGACACTCTTGGGGATGAGAGGTTTGGTGAGGTTGGGTGAGGAAACGCAGACCCTTTAAAGTAATACTGCGTGGTACCCATCCCATGGGTCCCAAATCTCCAGGTTCAAGGGCATCTTCCTACATCGAAAACATGCATGAGAAACCCAGAAGATGGTACACCGTGTGATCGCGAAAGGTTTCTAAAACGCACCTCATTTCTCATCTCCTTGTGCTCGGGTTCGCCATTCCAGCTGCTTTACTAGCAATCTCCCTCCTTGGAGAATCAGCACCTTTAACCTCCTGTTCCGTACAGGTTGCAATTTGTCCTGAGGATGAACGGGAAGAGGGGAAAACAATGAGAGACTAGCTCTAGGTGTTGAGACAGGCACAGGTCACTCTATTTTCCCATCAGGAAGAAGAATTAACCACAGGCTCAGCCTGCCGCCCGGGACCAGAATAGGGCCTGAAGCAATCCTGCGCTTTTGCGGCCAGCTCCCAAGAAAGCGAGTTGAAAAATGGAGCTCAGGCGCACTGCAATTCACAAACCTGCAGACTTATAAATGATCACTCTCGTCCACAAATATATTGAGGGAAGGCAACGAAGAGGATTTGAAAGCAAGGCAGAATTGCAGGAAACAGATTTCAGGAGGGAGAGTCAAATCGCCTTTAAAGCACAGGAAAAGCGGCAAAACCTCGACAAGATGCCCTTGGCCAAAAAGGGCGTATGCGTTTTTTCCTGAATATATTCAGGAAAAAACGCATACGCCCTTTTTGGCCAACCAAGCAACCTGGAAAGGCAAATCAGCGCTACAAAGAAGTCTCGCTTCCCATCGTTCAAAAGGGCCATGCTGAATAAAGTGTCAAAACCAGAAATGCAGGGCAGGCCATGAGGAAACGGGAGCCTTGTTACGATGATGGGCGGGATGTAAATTGCCAACAGCCACTCTGGAGAAGTGTACGATGTGTCCTGAAACATCTAAAAAACTCAGCTTAGAGAGCATAGGGCACTTCCACTCATGGGCGTATAAAGTGGGAAAATTAAAAACCAGCAAGACACAGGCACCCCAAAGATTAGGGCTGCTCTGTTGACAAGAACCTCCAACTTCGTTACACCTTAAATATCCCAGGAAAGAGAAAAATGGATAAAGAAGTTGTGGTCCTTATGTACAATGGAATATCACTCAGCCATGAAATCAACGTCATAAGGCTAGTAGCAGCATGATGAGTGGATTTAGGTACGACGATTCTAAGTGAAATAAGTCACACAGAAAAAGACACTTATCATAAGATATCACTTATAGAGGGAATGAAAAAACCGCTACCCTTGAACTGAATTACAAAACAGAACAGAGTCACACGTTTAGAAAACACACAATGGCTGCTTAACGGGAAAGGTGAGGTGGGGTGATGAATAAAACAAGGGTTTCAAATTAGCTCAGATACCGTTCCATAAACCCAATATGTACTAGACAAGACCTACTCCTTGCTCAGTGAATTGGACTCAAAACCCCCTATTCACGGCCCAAGAATATATCTGACTAGTAAGAATCTTAAAACCTATGTATTGATATCTCTCTGTAAGTGAGTCAAGTGGGTGTGAAGTGACAGAAACACAGCAGTGAAAAGCAGCTAAACCCCATTATAAAAATCAATTACTTTTAAAAACCTGTGAAAAAAAGACAGTGAAAGAGAGAGAAATTCTTACAAAATTCGTTTAGGGGCAGTTATGCTACCTGGATTGACCATATCTAGACCCACAGCTGATTGAGACATAAGGGTGGACACTCTTGGGGATGAGAGGTTTGGTGAGGTTGGGTGAGTAAACGCAGACCCTTTAAAGTAATACTGCGTGGTACCCATCCCATGGGTCCCAAATCTCCAGGTTCAAGGGCATCTTCCTACATCGAAAACATGCATGAGAAACCCAGAAGATGGTACACCGTGTGATCGCGAAAGGTTTCTAAAACGCACCTCATTTCTCATCTCCTTGTGCTCGGGTTCGCCATTCCAGCTGCTTTACTAGCAATCTCCCTCCTTGGAGAATCAGCACCTTTAACCTCCTGTTCCGTACAGGTTGCAATTTGTCCTGAGGATGAACGGGAAGAGGGGAAAACAATGAGAGACTAGCTCTAGGTGTTGAGACAGGCACAGGTCACTCTATTTTCCCATCAGGAAGAAGAATTAACCACAGGCTCAGCCTGCCGCCCGGGACCAGAATAGGGCCTGAAGCAATCCTGCGCTTTTGCGGCCAGCTCCCAAGAAAGCGAGTTGAAAAATGGAGCTCAGGCGCACTGCAATTCACAAACCTGCAGACTTATAAATGATCACTCTCGTCCACAAATATATTGAGGGAAGGCAACGAAGAGGATTTGAAAGCAAGGCAGAATTGCAGGAAACAGATTTCAGGAGGGAGAGTCAAATCGCCTTTAAAGCACAGGAAAAGCGGCAAAACCTCGACAAGATGCCCTTGGCCAAAAAGGGCGTATGCGTTTTTTCCTGAATATATTCAGGAAAAAACGCATACGCCCTTTTTGGCCAAGCAAGCAACCTGGAAAGGCAAATCAGCGCTACAAAGAAGTCTCGCTTCCCATCGGTCAAAAGGGCCATGCTGAATAAAGTGTCAAAACCAGAAATGCAGGGCAGGCCATGAGGAAACGGGAGCCTTGTTACGATGATGGGCGGGATGTAAATTGCCAACAGCCACTCTGGAGAAGTGTACGATGTGTCCTGAAACATCTAAAAAACTCAGCTTAGAGAGCATAGGGCACTTCCACTCATGGGCGTATAAAGTGGGAAAATTAAAAACCAGCAAGACACAGGCACCCCAAAGTTTAGGGCTGCTCTGTTGACAAGAACCTCCAACTTCGTTACACCTTAAATATCCCAGGAAAGAGAAAAATGGATAAAGAAGTTGTGGTCCTTATGTACAATGGAATATCACTCAGCCATGAAATCAACGTCATAAGGCTAGTAGCAGCATGATGAGTGGATTTAGGTACGACGATTCTAAGTGAAATAAGTCACACAGAAAAAGACACTTATCATAAGATATCACTTATAGAGGGAATGAAAAAACCGCTACCCTTGAACTGAATTACAAAACAGAACAGAGTCACACGTTTAGAAAACACACAATGGCTGCTTAACGGGAAAGGTGAGGTGGGGTGATGAATAAAACAAGGGTTTCAAATTAGCTCAGATACCGTTCCATAAACCCAATATGTACTAGACAAGACCTACTCCTTGCTCAGTGAATTGGACTCAAAACCTCCTATTCACGGCCCAAGAATATATCTGACTAGTAAGAATCTTAAAACCTATGTATTGATATCTCTCTGTAAGTGAGTCAAGTGGGTGTGAAGTGACATAAACACAGCAGTGAAAAGCAGCTAAACCCCATTATAAAAATCAATTACTTTTAAAAACCTGTGAAAAAAAGACAGTGAAAGAGAGAGAAATTCTTACAAAATTCCTTTAGGGGCAGTTATGCTACCTGGATTGACCATATCTAGACCCACAGCTGATTGAGACATAAGGGTGGACACTCTTGGGGATGAGAGGTTTGGTGAGGTTGGGTGAGTAAACGCAGACCCTTTAAAGTAATACTGCGTGGTACCCATCCCATGGGTCCCAAATCTCCAGGTTCAAGGGCATCTTCCTACATCGAAAACATGCATGAGAAACCCAGAAGATGGTACACCGTGTGATCGCGAAAGGTTTCTAAAACGCACCTCATTTCTCATCTCCTTGTGCTCGGGTTCGCCATTCCAGCTGCTTTACTAGCAATCTCCCTCCTTGGAGAATCAGCACCTTTAACCTCCTGTTCCGTACAGGTTGCAATTTGTCCTGAGGATGAACGGGAAGAGGGGAAAACAATGAGAGACTAGCTCTAGGTGTTGAGACAGGCACAGGTCACTCTATTTTCCCATCAGGAAGAAGAATTAACCACAGGCTCAGCCTGCCGCCCGGGACCAGAATAGGGCCTGAAGCAATCCTGCGCTTTTGCGGCCAGCTCCCAAGAAAGCGAGTTGAAAAATGGAGCTCAGGCGCACTGCAATTCACAAACCTGCAGACTTATAAATGATCACTCTCGTCCACAAATATATTGAGGGAAGGCAACGAAGAGGATTTGAAAGCAAGGCAGAATTGCAGGAAACAGATTTCAGGAGGGAGAGTCAAATCGCCTTTAAAGCACAGGAAAAGCGGCAAAACCTCGACAAGATGCCCTTGGCCAAAAAGGGCGTATGCGTTTTTTCCTGAATATATTCAGGAAAAAACGCATACGCCCTTTTTGGCCAACCAAGCAACCTGGAAAGGCAAATCAGCGCTACAAAGAAGTCTCGCTTCCCATCGTTCAAAAGGGCCATGCTGAATAAAGTGTCAAAACCAGAAATGCAGGGCAGGCCATGAGGAAACGGGAGCCTTGTTACGATGATGGGCGGGATGTAAATTGCCAACAGCCACTCTGGAGAAGTGTACGATGTGTCCTGAAACATCTAAAAAACTCAGCTTAGAGAGCATAGGGCACTTCCACTCATGGGCGTATAAAGTGGGAAAATTAAAAACCAGCAAGACACAGGCACCCCAAAGATTAGGGCTGCTCTGTTGACAAGAACCTCCAACTTCGTTACACCTTAAATATCCCAGGAAAGAGAAAAATGGATAAAGAAGTTGTGGTCCTTATGTACAATGGAATATCACTCAGCCATGAAATCAACGTCATAAGGCTAGTAGCAGCATGATGAGTGGATTTAGGTACGACGATTCTAAGTGAAATAAGTCACACAGAAAAAGACACTTATCATAAGATATCACTTATAGAGGGAATGAAAAAACCGCTACCCTTGAACTGAATTACAAAACAGAACAGAGTCACACGTTTAGAAAAAACACAATGGCTGCTTAACGGGAAAGGTGAGGT
Organism: Balaenoptera physalus; assembly: GCF_965194825.1. Taxonomy (NCBI): domain Eukaryota; kingdom Metazoa; phylum Chordata; class Mammalia; order Artiodactyla; family Balaenopteridae; genus Balaenoptera; species Balaenoptera physalus. The sequence goes on from NW_028125634.1 coordinate 90,245, forward strand.
GGGGTGATGAATAAAACAAGGGTTTCAAATTAGCTCAGATACCGTTCCATAAACCCAATATGTACTAGACAAGACCTACTCCTTGCTCAGTGAATTGGACTCAAAACCCCCTATTCACGGCCCAAGAATATATCTGACTAGTAAGAATCTTAAAACCTATGTATTGATATCTCTCTGTAAGTGAGTCAAGTGGGTGTGAAGTGACAGAAACACAGCAGTGAAAAGCAGCTAAACCCCATTATAAAAATCAATTACTTTTAAAAACCTGTGAAAAAAAGACAGTGAAAGAGAGAGAAATTCTTACAAAATTCGTTTAGGGGCAGTTATGCTACCTGGATTGACCATATCTAGACCCACAGCTGATTGAGACATAAGGGTGGACACTCTTGGGGATGAGAGGTTTGGTGAGGTTGGGTGAGTAAACGCAGACCCTTTAAAGTAATACTGCGTGGTACCCATCCCATGGGTCCCAAATCTCCAGGTTCAAGGGCATCTTCCTACATCGAAAACATGCATGAGAAACCCAGAAGATGGTACACCGTGTGATCGCGAAAGGTTTCTAAAACGCACCTCATTTCTCATCTCCTTGTGCTCGGGTTCGCCATTCCAGCTGCTTTACTAGCAATCTCCCTCCTTGGAGAATCAGCACCTTTAACCTCCTGTTCCGTACAGGTTGCAATTTGTCCTGAGGATGAACGGGAAGAGGGGAAAACAATGAGAGACTAGCTCTAGGTGTTGAGACAGGCACAGGTCACTCTATTTTCCCATCAGGAAGAAGAATTAACCACAGGCTCAGCCTGCCGCCCGGGACCAGAATAGGGCCTGAAGCAATCCTGCGCTTTTGCGGCCAGCTCCCAAGAAAGCGAGTTGAAAAATGGAGCTCAGGCGCACTGCAATTCACAAACCTGCAGACTTATAAATGATCACTCTCGTCCACAAATATATTGAGGGAAGGCAACGAAGAGGATTTGAAAGCAAGGCAGAATTGCAGGAAACAGATTTCAGGAGGGAGAGTCAAATCGCCTTTAAAGCACAGGAAAAGCGGCAAAACCTCGACAAGATGCCCTTGGCCAAAAAGGGCGTATGCGTTTTTTCCTGAATATATTCAGGAAAAAACGCATACGCCCTTTTTGGCCAAGCAAGCAACCTGGAAAGGCAAATCAGCGCTACAAAGAAGTCTCGCTTCCCATCGGTCAAAAGGGCCATGCTGAATAAAGTGTCAAAACCAGAAATGCAGGGCAGGCCATGAGGAAACGGGAGCCTTGTTACGATGATGGGCGGGATGTAAATTGCCAACAGCCACTCTGGAGAAGTGTACGATGTGTCCTGAAACATCTAAAAAACTCAGCTTAGAGAGCATAGGGCACTTCCACTCATGGGCGTATAAAGTGGGAAAATTAAAAACCAGCAAGACACAGGCACCCCAAAGTTTAGGGCTGCTCTGTTGACAAGAACCTCCAACTTCGTTACACCTTAAATATCCCAGGAAAGAGAAAAATGGATAAAGAAGTTGTGGTCCTTATGTACAATGGAATATCACTCAGCCATGAAATCAACGTCATAAGGCTAGTAGCAGCATGATGAGTGGATTTAGGTACGACGATTCTAAGTGAAATAAGTCACACAGAAAAAGACACTTATCATAAGATATCACTTATAGAGGGAATGAAAAAACCGCTACCCTTGAACTGAATTACAAAACAGAACAGAGTCACACGTTTAGAAAACACACAATGGCTGCTTAACGGGAAAGGTGAGGTGGGGTGATGAATAAAACAAGGGTTTCAAATTAGCTCAGATACCGTTCCATAAACCCAATATGTACTAGACAAGACCTACTCCTTGCTCAGTGAATTGGACTCAAAACCTCCTATTCACGGCCCAAGAATATATCTGACTAGTAAGAATCTTAAAACCTATGTATTGATATCTCTCTGTAAGTGAGTCAAGTGGGTGTGAAGTGACATAAACACAGCAGTGAAAAGCAGCTAAACCCCATTATAAAAATCAATTACTTTTAAAAACCTGTGAAAAAAAGACAGTGAAAGAGAGAGAAATTCTTACAAAATTCCTTTAGGGGCAGTTATGCTACCTGGATTGACCATATCTAGACCCACAGCTGATTGAGACATAAGGGTGGACACTCTTGGGGATGAGAGGTTTGGTGAGGTTGGGTGAGTAAACGCAGACCCTTTAAAGTAATACTGCGTGGTACCCATCCCATGGGTCCCAAATCTCCAGGTTCAAGGGCATCTTCCTACATCGAAAACATGCATGAGAAACCCAGAAGATGGTACACCGTGTGATCGCGAAAGGTTTCTAAAACGCACCTCATTTCTCATCTCCTTGTGCTCGGGTTCGCCATTCCAGCTGCTTTACTAGCAATCTCCCTCCTTGGAGAATCAGCACCTTTAACCTCCTGTTCCGTACAGGTTGCAATTTGTCCTGAGGATGAACGGGAAGAGGGGAAAACAATGAGAGACTAGCTCTAGGTGTTGAGACAGGCACAGGTCACTCTATTTTCCCATCAGGAAGAAGAATTAACCACAGGCTCAGCCTGCCGCCCGGGACCAGAATAGGGCCTGAAGCAATCCTGCGCTTTTGCGGCCAGCTCCCAAGAAAGCGAGTTGAAAAATGGAGCTCAGGCGCACTGCAATTCACAAACCTGCAGACTTATAAATGATCACTCTCGTCCACAAATATATTGAGGGAAGGCAACGAAGAGGATTTGAAAGCAAGGCAGAATTGCAGGAAACAGATTTCAGGAGGGAGAGTCAAATCGCCTTTAAAGCACAGGAAAAGCGGCAAAACCTCGACAAGATGCCCTTGGCCAAAAAGGGCGTATGCGTTTTTTCCTGAATATATTGAGGAAAAAACGCATACGCCCTTTTTGGCCAACCAAGCAACCTGGAAAGGCAAATCAGCGCTACAAAGAAGTCTCGCTTCCCATCGTTCAAAAGGGCCATGCTGAATAAAGTGTCAAAACCAGAAATGCAGGGCAGGCCATGAGGAAACGGGAGCCTTGTTACGATGATGGGCGGGATGTAAATTGCCAACAGCCACTCTGGAGAAGTGTACGATGTGTCCTGAAACATCTAAAAAACTCAGCTTAGAGAGCATAGGGCACTTCCACTCATGGGCGTATAAAGTGGGAAAATTAAAAACCAGCAAGACACAGGCACCCCAAAGATTAGGGCTGCTCTGTTGACAAGAACCTCCAACTTCGTTACACCTTAAATATCCCAGGAAAGAGAAAAATGGATAAAGAAGTTGTGGTCCTTATGTACAATGGAATATCACTCAGCCATGAAATCAACGTCATAAGGCTAGTAGCAGCATGATGAGTGGATTTAGGTACGACGATTCTAAGTGAAATAAGTCACACAGAAAAAGACACTTATCATAAGATATCACTTATAGAGGGAATGAAAAAACCGCTACCCTTGAACTGAATTACAAAACAGAACAGAGTCACACGTTTAGAAAACACACAATGGCTGCTTAACGGGAAAGGTGAGGTGGGGTGATGAATAAAACAAGGGTTTCAAATTAGCTCAGATACCGTTCCATAAACCCAATATGTACTAGACAAGACCTACTCCTTGCTCAGTGAATTGGACTCAAAACCCCCTATTCACGGCCCAAGAATATATCTGACTAGTAAGAATCTTAAAACCTATGTATTGATATCTCTCTGTAAGTGAGTCAAGTGGGTGTGAAGTGACAGAAACACAGCAGTGAAAAGCAGCTAAACCCCATTATAAAAATCAATTACTTTTAAAAACCTGTGAAAAAAAGACAGTGAAAGAGAGAGAAATTCTTACAAAATTCGTTTAGGGGCAGTTATGCTACCTGGATTGACCATATCTAGACCCACAGCTGATTGAGACATAAGGGTGGACACTCTTGGGGATGAGAGGTTTGGTGAGGTTGGGTGAGGAAACGCAGACCCTTTAAAGTAATACTGCGTGGTACCCATCCCATGGGTCCCAAATCTCCAGGTTCAAGGGCATCTTCCTACATCGAAAACATGCATGAGAAACCCAGAAGATGGTACACCGTGTGATCGTGAAAGGTTTCTAAAACGCACCTCATTTCTCATCTCCTTGTGCTCGGGTTCGCCATTCCAGCTGCTTTACTAGCAATCTCCCTCCTTGGAGAATCAGCACCTTTAACCTCCTGTTCCGTACAGGTTGCAATTTGTCCTGAGGATGAACGGGAAGAGGGGAAAACAATGAGAGACTAGCTCTAGGTGTTGAGACAGGCACAGGTCACTCTATTTTCCCATCAGGAAGAAGAATTAAGCACAGGCTCAGCCTGCCGCCCGGGACCAGAATAGAGCCTGAAGCAATCCTGCGCTTTTGCGGCCAGCTCCCAAGAAAGCGAGTTGAAAAATGGAGATCAGGGGCACTGCAATTCACAAACCTGCAGACTTATAAATGATCACTCTCGTCCACAAATATATTGAGGGAAGGCAACGAAGAGGATTTGAAAGCAAGTCAGAATTGCAGGAAACAGATTTCAGGAGGGAGAGTCAAATTGCCTTTAAAGCACAGGAAAAGCGGCAAAACCTCGACAAGATGCCCTTGGCCAAAAAGGGCGTATGCGTTTTTTCCTGAATATATTGAGGAAAAAACGCATACGCCCTTTTTGGCCAACCAAGCAACCTGGAAAGGCAAATCAGCGCTACAAAGAAGTCTCGCTTCCCATCGGTCAAAAGGGCCATGCTGAATAAAGTGTCAAAACCAGAAATGCAGGGCAGGCCATGAGGAAACGGGAGCCTTGTTACGATGATGGGCGGGATGTAAATTGCCAACAGCCACTCTGGAGAAGTGTACGATGTGTCCTGAAACATCTAAAAAACTCAGCTTAGAGAGCATAGGGCACTTCCACTCATGGGCGTATAAAGTGGGAAAATTAAAAACCAGCAAGACACAGGCACCCCAAAGTTTAGGGCTGCTCTGTTGACAAGAACCTCCAACTTCGTTACACCTTAAATATCCCAGGAAAGAGAAAAATGGATAAAGAAGTTGTGGTCCTTATGTACAATGGAATATCACTCAGCCATGAAATCAACGTCATAAGGCTAGTAGCAGCATGATGAGTGGATTTAGGTACGACGATTCTAAGTGAAATAAGTCACACAGAAAAAGACACTTATCATAAGATATCACTTATAGAGGGAATGAAAAAACCGCTACCCTTGAACTGAATTACAAAACAGAACAGAGTCACACGTTTAGAAAACACACAATGGCTGCTTAACGGGAAAGGTGAGGTGGGGTGATGAATAAAACAAGGGTTTCAAATTAGCTCAGATACCGTTCCATAAACCCAATATGTACTAGACAGGACCTACTCCTTGCTCAGTGAATTGGACTCAAAACCCCCTATTCACGGCCCAAGAATATATCTGACTAGTAAGAATCTTAAAACCTATGTATTGATATCTCTCTGTAAGTGAGTCAAGTGGGTGTGAAGTGACAGAAACACAGCAGTGAAAAGCAGCTAAACCCCATTATAAAAATCAATTACTTTTAAAAACCTGTGAAAAAAAGACAGTGAAAGAGAGAGAAATTCTTACAAAATTCGTTTAGGGGCAGATATGCTACCTGGATTGACCATATCTAGACCCACAGCTGATTGAGACATAAGGGTGGACACTCTTGGGGATGAGAGGTTTGGTGAGGTTGGGTGAGGAAACGCAGACCCTTTAAAGTAATACTGCGTGGTACCCATCCCATGGGTCCCAAATCTCCAGGTTCAAGGGCATCTTCCTACATCGAAAACATGCATGAGAAACCCAGAAGATGGTACACCGTGTGATCGCGAAAGGTTTCTAAAACGCACCTCATTTCTCATCTCCTTGTGCTCGGGTTCGCCATTCCAGCTGCTTTACTAGCAATCTCCCTCCTTGGAGAATCAGCACCTTTAACCTCCTGTTCCGTACAGGTTGCAATTTGTCCTGAGGATGAACGGGAAGAGGGGAAAACAATGAGAGACTAGCTCTAGGTGTTGAGACAGGCACAGGTCACTCTATTTTCCCATCAGGAAGAAGAATTAACCACAGGCTCAGCCTGCCGCCCGGGACCAGAATAGGGCCTGAAGCAATCCTGCGCTTTTGCGGCCAGCTCCCAAGAAAGCGAGTTGAAAAATGGAGCTCAGGCGCACTGCAATTCACAAACCTGCAGACTTATAAATGATCACTCTCGTCCACAAATATATTGAGGGAAGGCAACGAAGAGGATTTGAAAGCAAGGCAGAATTGCAGGAAACAGATTTCAGGAGGGAGAGTCAAATCGCCTTTAAAGCACAGGAAAAGCGGCAAAACCTCGACAAGATGCCCTTGGCCAAAAAGGGCGTATGCGTTTTTTCCTGAATATATTCAGGAAAAAACGCATACGCCCTTTTTGGCCAAGCAAGCAACCTGGAAAGGCAAATCAGCGCTACAAAGAAGTCTCGCTTCCCATCGGTCAAAAGGGCCATGCTGAATAAAGTGTCAAAACCAGAAATGCAGGGCAGGCCATGAGGAAACGGGAGCCTTGTTACGATGATGGGCGGGATGTAAATTGCCAACAGCCACTCTGGAGAAGTGTACGATGTGTCCTGAAACATCTAAAAAACTCAGCTTAGAGAGCATAGGGCACTTCCACTCATGGGCGTATAAAGTGGGAAAATTAAAAACCAGCAAGACACAGGCACCCCAAAGTTTAGGGCTGCTCTGTTGACAAGAACCTCCAACTTCGTTACACCTTAAATATCCCAGGAAAGAGAAAAATGGATAAAGAAGTTGTGGTCCTTATGTACAATGGAATATCACTCAGCCATGAAATCAACGTCATAAGGCTAGTAGCAGCATGATGAGTGGATTTAGGTACGACGATTCTAAGTGAAATAAGTCACACAGAAAAAGACACTTATCATAAGATATCACTTATAGAGGGAATGAAAAAACCGCTACCCTTGAACTGAATTACAAAACAGAACAGAGTCACACGTTTAGAAAACACACAATGGCTGCTTAACGGGAAAGGTGAGGTGGGGTGATGAATAAAACAAGGGTTTCAAATTAGCTCAGATACCGTTCCATAAACCCAATATGTACTAGACAAGACCTACTCCTTGCTCAGTGAATTGGACTCAAAACCCCCTATTCACGGCCCAAGAATATATCTGACTAGTAAGAATCTTAAAACCTATGTATTGATATCTCTCTGTAAGTGAGTCAAGTGGGTGTGAAGTGACAGAAACACAGCAGTGAAAAGCAGCTAAACCCCATTATAAAAATCAATTACTTTTAAAAACCTGTGAAAAAAAGACAGTGAAAGAGAGAGAAATTCTTACAAAATTCGTTTAGGGGCAGTTATGCTACCTGGATTGACCATATCTAGACCCACAGCTGATTGAGACATAAGGTTGGACACTCTTGGGGATGAGAGGTTTGGTGAGGTTGGGTGAGGAAACGCAGACCCTTTAAAGTAATACTGCGTGGTACCCATCCCATGGGTCCCAAATCTCCAGGTTCAAGGGCATCTTCCTACATCGAAAACATGCATGAGAAACCCAGAAGATGGTACACCGTGTGATCGCGAAAGGTTTCTAAAACGCACCTCATTTCTCATCTCCTTGTGCTCGGGTTCGCCATTCCAGCTGCTTTACTAGCAATCTCCCTCCTTGGAGAATCAGCACCTTTAACCTCCTGTTCCGTACAGGTTGCAATTTGTCCTGAGGATGAACGGGAAGAGGGGAAAACAATGAGAGACTAGCTCTAGGTGTTGAGACAGGCACAGGTCACTCTATTTTCCCATCAGGAAGAAGAATTAACCACAGGCTCAGCCTGCCGCCCGGGACCAGAATAGGGCCTGAAGCAATCCTGCGCTTTTGCGGCCAGCTCCCAAGAAAGCGAGTTGAAAAATGGAGCTCAGGCGCACTGCAATTCACAAACCTGCAGACTTATAAATGATCACTCTCGTCCACAAATATATTGAGGGAAGGCAACGAAGAGGATTTGAAAGCAAGGCAGAATTGCAGGAAACAGATTTCAGGAGGGAGAGTCAAATCGCCTTTAAAGCACAGGAAAAGCGGCAAAACCTCGACAAGATGCCCTTGGCCAAAAAGGGCGTATGCGTTTTTTCCTGAATATATTCAGGAAAAAACGCATACGCCCTTTTTGGCCAACCAAGCAACCTGGAAAGGCAAATCAGCGCTACAAAGAAGTCTCGCTTCCCATCGTTCAAAAGGGCCATGCTGAATAAAGTGTCAAAACCAGAAATGCAGGGCAGGCCATGAGGAAACGGGAGCCTTGTTACGATGATGGGCGGGATGTAAATTGCCAACAGCCACTCTGGAGAAGTGTACGATGTGTCCTGAAACATCTAAAAAACTCAGCTTAGAGAGCATAGGGCACTTCCACTCATGGGCGTATAAAGTGGGAAAATTAAAAACCAGCAAGACACAGGCACCCCAAAGATTAGGGCTGCTCTGTTGACAAGAACCTCCAACTTCGTTACACCTTAAATATCCCAGGAAAGAGAAAAATGGATAAAGAAGTTGTGGTCCTTATGTACAATGGAATATCACTCAGCCATGAAATCAACGTCATAAGGCTAGTAGCAGCATGATGAGTGGATTTAGGTACGACGATTCTAAGTGAAATAAGTCACACAGAAAAAGACACTTATCATAAGATATCACTTATAGAGGGAATGAAAAAACCGCTACCCTTGAACTGAATTACAAAACAGAACAGAGTCACACGTTTAGAAAACACACAATGGCTGCTTAACGGGAAAGGTGAGGTGGGGTGATGAATAAAACAAGGGTTTCAAATTAGCTCAGATACCGTTCCATAAACCCAATATGTACTAGACAAGACCTACTCCTTGCTCAGTGAATTGGACTCAAAACCCCCTATTCACGGCCCAAGAATATATCTCACTAGTAAGAATCTTAAAACCTATGTATTGATATCTCTCTGTAAGTGAGTCAAGTGGGTGTGAAGTGACAGAAACACAGCAGTGAAAAGCAGCTAAACCCCATTATAAAAATCAATTACTTTTAAAAACCTGTGAAAAAAAGACAGTGAAAGAGAGAGAAATTCTTACAAAATTCGTTTAGGGGCAGTTATGCTACCTGGATTGACCATATCTAGACCCACAGCTGATTGAGACATAAGGGTGGACACTCTTGGGGATGAGAGGTTTGGTGAGGTTGGGTGAGGAAACGCAGACCCTTTAAAGTAATACTGCGTGGTACCCATCCCATGGGTCCCAAATCTCCAGGTTCAAGGGCATCTTCCTACATCGAAAACATGCATGAGAAACCCAGAAGATGGTACACCGTGTGATCGTGAAAGGTTTCTAAAACGCACCTCATTTCTCATCTCCTTGTGCTCGGGTTCGCCATTCCAGCTGCTTTACTAGCAATCTCCCTCCTTGGAGAATCAGCACCTTTAACCTCCTGTTCCGTACAGGTTGCAATTTGTCCTGAGGATGAACGGGAAGAGGGGAAAACAATGAGAGACTAGCTCTAGGTGTTGAGACAGGCACAGGTCACTCTATTTTCCCATCAGGAAGAAGAATTAAGCACAGGCTCAGCCTGCCGCCCGGGACCAGAATAGAGCCTGAAGCAATCCTGCGCTTTTGCGGCCAGCTCCCAAGAAAGCGAGTTGAAAAATGGAGATCAGGGGCACTGCAATTCACAAACCTGCAGACTTATAAATGATCACTCTCGTCCACAAATATATTGAGGGAAGGCAACGAAGAGGATTTGAAAGCAAGGCAGAATTGCAGGAAACAGATTTCAGGAGGGAGAGTCAAATCGCCTTTAAAGCACAGGAAAAGCGGCAAAACCTCGACAAGATGCCCTTGGCCAAAAAGGGCGTATGCGTTTTTTCCTGAATATATTGAGGAAAAAACGCATACGCCCTTTTTGGCCAACCAAGCAACCTGGAAAGTCAAATCAGCGCTACAAAGAAGTCTCGCTTCCCATCGGTCAAAAGGGCCATTCTGAATAAAGTGTCAAAACCAGAAATGCAGGGCAGGCCATGAGGAAACGGGAGCCTTGTTACGATGATGGGCGGGATGTAAATTGCCAACAGCCACTCTGGAGAAGTGTACGATGTGTCCTGAAACATCTAAAAAACTCAGCTTAGAGAGCATAGGGAACTTCCACTCATGGGCGTATAAAGTGGGAAAATTAAAAACCAGCAAGACACAGGCACCCCAAAGTTTAGGGCTGCTCTGTTGACAAGAACCTCCAACTTCGTTACACCTTAAATATCCCAGGAAAGAGAAAAATGGATAAAGAAGTTGTGGTCCTTATGTACAATGGAATATCACTCAGCCATGAAATCAACGTCATAAGGCTAGTAGCAGCATGATGAGTGGATTTAGGTACGACGATTCTAAGTGAAATAAGTCACACAGAAAAAGACACTTATCATAAGATATCACTTATAGAGGGAATGAAAAAACCGCTACCCTTGAACTGAATTACAAAACAGAACAGAGTCACACGTTTAGAAAACACACAATGGCTGCTTAACGGGAAAGGTGAGGTGGGGTGATGAATAAAACAAGGGTTTCAAATTAGCTCAGATACCGTTCCATAAACCCAATATGTACTAGACAAGACCTACTCCTTGCTCAGTGAATTGGACTCAAAACCTCCTATTCACGGCCCAAGAATATATCTGACTAGTAAGAATCTTAAAACCTATGTATTGATATCTCTCTGTAAGTGAGTCAAGTGGGTGTGAAGTGACATAAACACAGCAGTGAAAAGCAGCTAAACCCCATTATAAAAATCAATTACTTTTAAAAACCTGTGAAAAAAAGACAGTGAAAGAGAGAGAAATTCTTACAAAATTCGTTTAGGGGCAGTTATGCTACCTGGATTGACCATATCTAGACCCACAGCTGATTGAGACATAAGGGTGGACACTCTTGGGGATGAGAGGTTTGGTGAGGTTGGGTGAGGAAACGCAGACCCTTTAAAGTAATACTGCGTGGTACCCATCCCATGGGTCCCAAATCTCCAGGTTCAAGGGCATCTTCCTACATCGAAAACATGCATGAGAAACCCAGAAGATGGTACACCGTGTGATCGCGAAAGGTTTCTAAAACGCACCTCATTTCTCATCTCCTTGTGCTCGGGTTCGCCATTCCAGCTGCTTTACTAGCAATCTCCCTCCTTGGAGAATCAGCACCTTTAACCTCCTGTTCCGTACAGGTTGCAATTTGTCCTGAGGATGAACGGGAAGAGGGGAAAACAATGAGAGACTAGCTCTAGGTGTTGAGACAGGCACAGGTCACTCTATTTTCCCATCAGGAAGAAGAATTAACCACAGGCTCAGCCTGCCGCCCGGGACCAGAATAGGGCCTGAAGCAATCCTGCGCTTTTGCGGCCAGCTCCCAAGAAAGCGAGTTGAAAAATGGAGCTCAGGCGCACTGCAATTCACAAACCTGCAGACTTATAAATGATCACTCTCGTCCACAAATATATTGAGGGAAGGCAACGAAGAGGATTTGAAAGCAAGGCAGAATTGCAGGAAACAGATTTCAGGAGGGAGAGTCAAATCGCCTTTAAAGCACAGGAAAAGCGGCAAAACCTCGACAAGATGCCCTTGGCCAAAAAGGGCGTATGCGTTTTTTCCTGAATATATTCAGGAAAAAACGCATACGCCCTTTTTGGCCAAGCAAGCAACCTGGAAAGGCAAATCAGCGCTACAAAGAAGTCTCGCTTCCCATCGGTCAAAAGGGCCATGCTGAATAAAGTGTCAAAACCAGAAATGCAGGGCAGGCCATGAGGAAACGGGAGCCTTGTTACGATGATGGGCGGGATGTAAATTGCCAACAGCCACTCTGGAGAAGTGTACGATGTGTCCTGAAACATCTAAAAAACTCAGCTTAGAGAGCATAGGGCACTTCCACTCATGGGCGTATAAAGTGGGAAAATTAAAAACCAGCAAGACACAGGCACCCCAAAGTTTAGGGCTGCTCTGTTGACAAGAACCTCCAACTTCGTTACACCTTAAATATCCCAGGAAAGAGAAAAATGGATAAAGAAGTTGTGGTCCTTATGTACAATGGAATATCACTCAGCCATGAAATCAACGTCATAAGGCTAGTAGCAGCATGATGAGTGGATTTAGGTACGACGATTCTAAGTGAAATAAGTCACACAGAAAAAGACACTTATCATAAGATATCACTTATAGAGGGAATGAAAAAACCGCTACCCTTGAACTGAATTACAAAACAGAACAGAGTCACACGTTTAGAAAACACACAATGGCTGCTTAACGGGAAAGGTGAGGTGGGGTGATGAATAAAACAAGGGTTTCAAATTAGCTCAGATACCGTTCCATAAACCCAATATGTACTAGACAAGACCTACTCCTTGCTCAGTGAATTGGACTCAAAACCCCCTATTCACGGCCCAAGAATATATCTGACTAGTAAGAATCTTAAAACCTATGTATTGATATCTCTCTGTAAGTGAGTCAAGTGGGTGTGAAGTGACAGAAACACAGCAGTGAAAAGCAGCTAAACCCCATTATAAAAATCAATTACTTTTAAAAACCTGTGAAAAAAAGACAGTGAAAGAGAGAGAAATTCTTACAAAATTCGTTTAGGGGCAGATATGCTACCTGGATTGACCATATCTAGACCCACAGCTGATTGAGACATAAGGGTGGACACTCTTGGGGATGAGAGGTTTGGTGAGGTTGGGTGAGGAAACGCAGACCCTTTAAAGTAATACTGCGTGGTACCCATCCCATGGGTCCCAAATCTCCAGGTTCAAGGGCATCTTCCTACATCGAAAACATGCATGAGAAACCCAGAAGATGGTACACCGTGTGATCGCGAAAGGTTTCTAAAACGCACCTCATTTCTCATCTCCTTGTGCTCGGGTTCGCCATTCCAGCTGCTTTACTAGCAATCTCCCTCCTTGGAGAATCAGCACCTTTAACCTCCTGTTCCGTACAGGTTGCAATTTGTCCTGAGGATGAACGGGAAGAGGGGAAAACAATGAGAGACTAGCTCTAGGTGTTGAGACAGGCACAGGTCACTCTATTTTCCCATCAGGAAGAAGAATTAACCACAGGCTCAGCCTGCCGCCCGGGACCAGAATAGGGCCTGAAGCAATCCTGCGCTTTTGCGGCCAGCTCCCAAGAAAGCGAGTTGAAAAATGGAGCTCAGGCGCACTGCAATTCACAAACCTGCAGACTTATAAATGATCACTCTCGTCCACAAATATATTGAGGGAAGGCAACGAAGAGGATTTGAAAGCAAGGCAGAATTGCAGGAAACAGATTTCAGGAGGGAGAGTCAAATCGCCTTTAAAGCACAGGAAAAGCGGCAAAACCTCGACAAGATGCCCTTGGCCAAAAAGGGCGTATGCGTTTTTTCCTGAATATATTCAGGAAAAAACGCATACGCCCTTTTTGGCCAACCAAGCAACCTGGAAAGGCAAATCAGCGCTACAAAGAAGTCTCGCTTCCCATCGTTCAAAAGGGCCATGCTGAATAAAGTGTCAAAACCAGAAATGCAGGGCAGGCCATGAGGAAACGGGAGCCTTGTTACGATGATGGGCGGGATGTAAATTGCCAACAGCCACTCTGGAGAAGTGTACGATGTGTCCTGAAACATCTAAAAAACTCAGCTTAGAGAGCATAGGGCACTTCCACTCATGGGCGTATAAAGTGGGAAAATTAAAAACCAGCAAGACACAGGCACCCCAAAGATTAGGGCTGCTCTGTTGACAAGAACCTCCAACTTCGTTACACCTTAAATATCCCAGGAAAGAGAAAAATGGATAAAGAAGTTGTGGTCCTTATGTACAATGGAATATCACTCAGCCATGAAATCAACGTCATAAGGCTAGTAGCAGCATGATGAGTGGATTTAGGTACGACGATTCTAAGTGAAATAAGTCACACAGAAAAAGACACTTATCATAAGATATCACTTATAGAGGGAATGAAAAAACCGCTACCCTTGAACTGAATTACAAAACAGAACAGAGTCACACGTTTAGAAAACACACAATGGCTGCTTAACGGGAAAGGTGAGGTGGGGTGATGAATAAAACAAGGGTTTCAAATTAGCTCAGATACCGTTCCATAAACCCAATATGTACTAGACAAGACCTACTCCTTGCTCAGTGAATTGGACTCAAAACCCCCTATTCACGGCCCAAGAATATATCTGACTAGTAAGAATCTTAAAACCTATGTATTGATATCTCTCTGTAAGTGAGTCAAGTGGGTGTGAAGTGACAGAAACACAGCAGTGAAAAGCAGCTAAACCCCATTATAAAAATCAATTACTTTTAAAAACCTGTGAAAAAAAGACAGTGAAAGAGAGAGAAATTCTTACAAAATTCGTTTAGGGGCAGTTATGCTACCTGGATTGACCATATCTAGACCCACAGCTGATTGAGACATAAGGGTGGACACTCTTGGGGATGAGAGGTTTGGTGAGGTTGGGTGAGGAAACGCAGACCCTTTAAAGTAATACTGCGTGGTACCCATCCCATGGGTCCCAAATCTCCAGGTTCAAGGGCATCTTCCTACATCGAAAACATGCATGAGAAACCCAGAAGATGGTACACCGTGTGATCGCGAAAGGTTTCTAAAACGCACCTCATTTCTCATCTCCTTGTGCTCGGGTTCGCCATTCCAGCTGCTTTACTAGCAATCTCCCTCCTTGGAGAATCAGCACCTTTAACCTCCTGTTCCGTACAGGTTGCAATTTGTCCTGAGGATGAACGGGAAGAGGGGAAAACAATGAGAGACTAGCTCTAGGTGTTGAGACAGGCACAGGTCACTCTATTTTCCCATCAGGAAGAAGAATTAACCACAGGCTCAGCCTGCCGCCCGGGACCAGAATAGGGCCTGAAGCAATCCTGCGCTTTTGCGGCCAGCTCCCAAGAAAGCGAGTTGAAAAATGGAGCTCAGGCGCACTGCAATTCACAAACCTGCAGACTTATAAATGATCACTCTCGTCCACAAATATATTGAGGGAAGGCAACGAAGAGGATTTGAAAGCAAGGCAGAATTGCAGGAAACAGATTTCAGGAGGGAGAGTCAAATCGCCTTTAAAGCACAGGAAAAGCGGCAAAACCTCGACAAGATGCCCTTGGCCAAAAAGGGCGTATGCGTTTTTTCCTGAATATATTCAGGAAAAAACGCATACGCCCTTTTTGGCCAACCAAGCAACCTGGAAAGGCAAATCAGCGCTACAAAGAAGTCTCGCTTCCCATCGTTCAAAAGGGCCATGCTGAATAAAGTGTCAAAACCAGAAATGCAGGGCAGGCCATGAGGAAACGGGAGCCTTGTTACGATGATGGGCGGGATGTAAATTGCCAACAGCCACTCTGGAGAAGTGTACGATGTGTCCTGAAACATCTAAAAAACTCAGCTTAGAGAGCATAGGGCACTTCCACTCATGGGCGTATAAAGTGGGAAAATTAAAAACCAGCAAGACACAGGCACCCCAAAGATTAGGGCTGCTCTGTTGACAAGAACCTCCAACTTCGTTACACCTTAAATATCCCAGGAAAGAGAAAAATGGATAAAGAAGTTGTGGTCCTTATGTACAATGGAATATCACTCAGCCATGAAATCAACGTCATAAGGCTAGTAGCAGCATGATGAGTGGATTTAGGTACGACGATTCTAAGTGAAATAAGTCACACAGAAAAAGACACTTATCATAAGATATCACTTATAGAGGGAATGAAAAAACCGCTACCCTTGAACTGAATTACAAAACAGAACAGAGTCACACGTTTAGAAAACACACAATGGCTGCTTAACGGGAAAGGTGAGGTGGGGTGATGAATAAAACAAGGGTTTCAAATTAGCTCAGATACCGTTCCATAAACCCAATATGTACTAGACAAGACGTACTCCTTGCTCAGTGAATTGGACTCAAAACCCCCTATTCACGGCCCAAGAATATATCTGACTAGTAAGAATCTTAAAACCTATGTATTGATATCTCTCTGTAAGTGAGTCAAGTGGGTGTGAAGTGACAGAAACACAGCAGTGAAAAGCAGCTAAACCCCATTATAAAAATCAATTACTTTTAAAAACCTGTGAAAAAAAGACAGTGAAAGAGAGAGAAATTCTTACAAAATTCGTTTAGGGGCAGTTATGCTACCTGGATTGACCATATCTAGACCCACAGCTGATTGAGACATAAGGGTGGACACTCTTGGGGATGAGAGGTTTGGTGAGGTTGGGTGAGGAAACGCAGACCCTTTAAAGTAATACTGCGTGGTACCCATCCCATGGGTCCCAAATCTCCAGGTTCAAGGGCATCTTCCTACATCGAAAACATGCATGAGAAACCCAGAAGATGGTACACCGTGTGATCGTGAAAGGTTTCTAAAACGCACCTCATTTCTCATCTCCTTGTGCTCGGGTTCGCCATTCCAGCTGCTTTACTAGCAATCTCCCTCCTTGGAGAATCAGCACCTTTAACCTCCTGTTCCGTACAGGTTGCAATTTGTCCTGAGGATGAACGGGAAGAGGGGAAAACAATGAGAGACTAGCTCTAGGTGTTGAGACAGGCACAGGTCACTCTATTTTCCCATCAGGAAGAAGAATTAAGCACAGGCTCAGCCTGCCGCCCGGGACCAGAATAGAGCCTGAAGCAATCCTGCGCTTTTGCGGCCAGCTCCCAAGAAAGCGAGTTGAAAAATGGAGATCAGGGGCACTGCAATTCACAAACCTGCAGACTTATAAATGATCACTCTCGTCCACAAATATATTGAGGGAAGGCAACGAAGAGGATTTGAAAGCAAGGCAGAATTGCAGGAAACAGATTTCAGGAGGGAGAGTCAAATCGCCTTTAAAGCACAGGAAAAGCGGCAAAACCTCGACAAGATGCCCTTGGCCAAAAAGGGCGTATGCGTTTTTTCCTGAATATATTGAGGAAAAAACGCATACGCCCTTTTTGGCCAACCAAGCAACCTGGAAAGTCAAATCAGCGCTACAAAGAAGTCTCGCTTCCCATCGGTCAAAAGGGCCATTCTGAATAAAGTGTCAAAACCAGAAATGCAGGGCAGGCCATGAGGAAACGGGAGCCTTGTTACGATGATGGGCGGGATGTAAATTGCCAACAGCCACTCTGGAGAAGTGTACGATGTGTCCTGAAACATCTAAAAAACTCAGCTTAGAGAGCATAGGGAACTTCCACTCATGGGCGTATAAAGTGGGAAAATTAAAAACCAGCAAGACACAGGCACCCCAAAGTTTAGGGCTGCTCTGTTGACAAGAACCTCCAACTTCGTTACACCTTAAATATCCCAGGAAAGAGAAAAATGGATAAAGAAGTTGTGGTCCTTATGTACAATGGAATATCACTCAGCCATGAAATCAACGTCATAAGGCTAGTAGCAGCATGATGAGTGGATTTAGGTACGACGATTCTAAGTGAAATAAGTCACACAGAAAAAGACACTTATCATAAGATATCACTTATAGAGGGAATGAAAAAACCGCTACCCTTGAACTGAATTACAAAACAGAACAGAGTCACACGTTTAGAAAACACACAATGGCTGCTTAACGGGAAAGGTGAGGTGGGGTGATGAATAAAACAAGGGTTTCAAATTAGCTCAGATACCGTTCCATAAACCCAATATGTACTAGACAAGACCTACTCCTTGCTCAGTGAATTGGACTCAAAACCTCCTATTCACGGCCCAAGAATATATCTGACTAGTAAGAATCTTAAAACCTATGTATTGATATCTCTCTGTAAGTGAGTCAAGTGGGTGTGAAGTGACATAAACACAGCAGTGAAAAGCAGCTAAACCCCATTATAAAAATCAATTACTTTTAAAAACCTGTGAAAAAAAGACAGTGAAAGAGAGAGAAATTCTTACAAAATTCGTTTAGGGGCAGTTATGCTACCTGGATTGACCATATCTAGACCCACAGCTGATTGAGACATAAGGGTGGACACTCTTGGGGATGAGAGGTTTGGTGAGGTTGGGTGAGTAAACGCAGACCCTTTAAAGTAATACTGCGTGGTACCCATCCCATGGGTCCCAAATCTCCAGGTTCAAGGGCATCTTCCTACATCGAAAACATGCATGAGAAACCCAGAAGATGGTACACCGTGTGATCGCGAAAGGTTTCTAAAACGCACCTCATTTCTCATCTCCTTGTGCTCGGGTTCGCCATTCCAGCTGCTTTACTAGCAATCTCCCTCCTTGGAGAATCAGCACCTTTAACCTCCTGTTCCGTACAGGTTGCAATTTGTCCTGAGGATGAACGGGAAGAGGGGAAAACAATGAGAGACTAGCTCTAGGTGTTGAGACAGGCACAGGTCACTCTATTTTCCCATCAGGAAGAAGAATTAACCACAGGCTCAGCCTGCCGCCCGGGACCAGAATAGGGCCTGAAGCAATCCTGCGCTTTTGCGGCCAGCTCCCAAGAAAGCGAGTTGAAAAATGGAGCTCAGGCGCACTGCAATTCACAAACCTGCAGACTTATAAATGATCACTCTCGTCCACAAATATATTGAGGGAAGGCAACGAAGAGGATTTGAAAGCAAGGCAGAATTGCAGGAAACAGATTTCAGGAGGGAGAGTCAAATCGCCTTTAAAGCACAGGAAAAGCGGCAAAACCTCGACAAGATGCCCTTGGCCAAAAAGGGCGTATGCGTTTTTTCCTGAATATATTCAGGAAAAAACGCATACGCCCTTTTTGGCCAAGCAAGCAACCTGGAAAGGCAAATCAGCGCTACAAAGAAGTCTCGCTTCCCATCGGTCAAAAGGGCCATGCTGAATAAAGTGTCAAAACCAGAAATGCAGGGCAGGCCATGAGGAAACGGGAGCCTTGTTACGATGATGGGCGGGATGTAAATTGCCAACAGCCACTCTGGAGAAGTGTACGATGTGTCCTGAAACATCTAAAAAACTCAGCTTAGAGAGCATAGGGCACTTCCACTCATGGGCGTATAAAGTGGGAAAATTAAAAACCAGCAAGACACAGGCACCCCAAAGTTTAGGGCTGCTCTGTTGACAAGAACCTCCAACTTCGTTACACCTTAAATATCCCAGGAAAGAGAAAAATGGATAAAGAAGTTGTGGTCCTTATGTACAATGGAATATCACTCAGCCATGAAATCAACGTCATAAGGCTAGTAGCAGCATGATGAGTGGATTTAGGTACGACGATTCTAAGTGAAATAAGTCACACAGAAAAAGACACTTATCATAAGATATCACTTATAGAGGGAATGAAAAAACCGCTACCCTTGAACTGAATTACAAAACAGAACAGAGTCACACGTTTAGAAAACACACAATGGCTGCTTAACGGGAAAGGTGAGGTGGGGTGATGAATAAAACAAGGGTTTCAAATTAGCTCAGATACCGTTCCATAAACCCAATATGTACTAGACAAGACCTACTCCTTGCTCAGTGAATTGGACTCAAAACCCCCTATTCACGGCCCAAGAATATATCTGACTAGTAAGAATCTTAAAACCTATGTATTGATATCTCTCTGTAAGTGAGTCAAGTGGGTGTGAAGTGACAGAAACACAGCAGTGAAAAGCAGCTAAACCCCATTATAAAAATCAATTACTTTTAAAAACCTGTGAAAAAAAGACAGTGAAAGAGAGAGAAATTCTTACAAAATTCGTTTAGGGGCAGATATGCTACCTGGATTGACCATATCTAGACCCACAGCTGATTGAGACATAAGGGTGGACACTCTTGGGGATGAGAGGTTTGGTGAGGTTGGGTGAGGAAACGCAGACCCTTTAAAGTAATACTGCGTGGTACCCATCCCATGGGTCCCAAATCTCCAGGTTCAAGGGCATCTTCCTACATCGAAAACATGCATGAGAAACCCAGAAGATGGTACACCGTGTGATCGTGAAAGGTTTCTAAAACGCACCTCATTTCTCATCTCCTTGTGCTCGGGTTCGCCATTCCAGCTGCTTTACTAGCAATCTCCCTCCTTGGAGAATCAGCACCTTTAACCTCCTGTTCCGTACAGGTTGCAATTTGTCCTGAGGATGAACGGGAAGAGGGGAAAACAATGAGAGACTAGCTCTAGGTGTTGAGACAGGCACAGGTCACTCTATTTTCCCATCAGGAAGAAGAATTAAGCACAGGCTCAGCCTGCCGCCCGGGACCAGAATAGAGCCTGAAGCAATCCTGCGCTTTTGCGGCCAGCTCCCAAGAAAGCGAGTTGAAAAATGGAGATCAGGGGCACTGCAATTCACAAACCTGCAGACTTATAAATGATCACTCTCGTCCACAAATATATTGAGGGAAGGCAACGAAGAGGATTTGAAAGCAAGGCAGAATTGCAGGAAACAGATTTCAGGAGGGAGAGTCAAATCGCCTTTAAAGCACAGGAAAAGCGGCAAAACCTCGACAAGATGCCCTTGGCCAAAAAGGGCGTATGCGTTTTTTCCTGAATATATTGAGGAAAAAACGCATACGCCCTTTTTGGCCAACCAAGCAACCTGGAAAGGCAAATCAGCGCTACAAAGAAGTCTCGCTTCCCATCGGTCAAAAGGGCCATGCTGAATAAAGTGTCAAAACCAGAAATGCAGGGCAGGCCATGAGGAAACGGGAGCCTTGTTACGATGATGGGCGGGATGTAAATTGCCAACAGCCACTCTGGAGAAGTGTACGATGTGTCCTGAAACATCTAAAAAACTCAGCTTAGAGAGCATAGGGAACTTCCACTCATGGGCGTATAAAGTGGGAAAATTAAAAACCAGCAAGACACAGGCACCCCAAAGTTTAGGGCTGCTCTGTTGACAAGAACCTCCAACTTCGTTACACCTTAAATATCCCAGGAAAGAGAAAAATGGATAAAGAAGTTGTGGTCCTTATGTACAATGGAATATCACTCAGCCATGAAATCAACGTCATAAGGCTAGTAGCAGCATGATGAGTGGATTTAGGTACGACGATTCTAAGTGAAATAAGTCACACAGAAAAAGACACTTATCATAAGATATCACTTATAGAGGGAATGAAAAAACCGCTACCCTTGAACTGAATTACAAAACAGAACAGAGTCACACGTTTAGAAAACACACAATGGCTGCTTAACGGGAAAGGTGAGGTGGGGTGATGAATAAAACAAGGGTTTCAAATTAGCTCAGATACCGTTCCATAAACCCAATATGTACTAGACAAGACCTACTCCTTGCTCAGTGAATTGGACTCAAAACCCCCTATTCACGGCCCAAGAATATATCTGACTAGTAAGAATCTTAAAACCTATGTATTGATATCTCTCTGTAAGTGAGTCAAGTGGGTGTGAAGTGACAGAAACACAGCAGTGAAAAGCAGCTAAACCCCATTATAAAAATCAATTACTTTTAAAAACCTGTGAAAAAAAGACAGTGAAAGAGAGAGAAATTCTTACAAAATTCGTTTAGGGGCAGATATGCTACCTGGATTGACCATATCTAGACCCACAGCTGATTGAGACATAAGGGTGGACACTCTTGGGGATGAGAGGTTTGGTGAGGTTGGGTGAGGAAACGCAGACCCTTTAAAGTAATACTGCGTGGTACCCATCCCATGGGTCCCAAATCTCCAGGTTCAAGGGCATCTTCCTACATCGAAAACATGCATGAGAAACCCAGAAGATGGTACACCGTGTGATCGTGAAAGGTTTCTAAAACGCACCTCATTTCTCATCTCCTTGTGCTCGGGTTCGCCATTCCAGCTGCTTTACTAGCAATCTCCCTCCTTGGAGAATCAGCACCTTTAACCTCCTGTTCCGTACAGGTTGCAATTTGTCCTGAGGATGAACGGGAAGAGGGGAAAACAATGAGAGACTAGCTCTAGGTGTTGAGACAGGCACAGGTCACTCTATTTTCCCATCAGGAAGAAGAATTAAGCACAGGCTCAGCCTGCCGCCCGGGACCAGAATAGAGCCTGAAGCAATCCTGCGCTTTTGCGGCCAGCTCCCAAGAAAGCGAGTTGAAAAATGGAGATCAGGGGCACTGCAATTCACAAACCTGCAGACTTATAAATGATCACTCTCGTCCACAAATATATTGAGGGAAGGCAACGAAGAGGATTTGAAAGCAAGGCAGAATTGCAGGAAACAGATTTCAGGAGGGAGAGTCAAATCGCCTTTAAAGCACAGGAAAAGCGGCAAAACCTCGACAAGATGCCCTTGGCCAAAAAGGGCGTATGCGTTTTTTCCTGAATATATTGAGGAAAAAACGCATACGCCCTTTTTGGCCAACCAAGCAACCTGGAAAGGCAAATCAGCGCTACAAAGAAGTCTCGCTTCCCATCGGTCAAAAGGGCCATGCTGAATAAAGTGTCAAAACCAGAAATGCAGGGCAGGCCATGAGGAAACGGGAGCCTTGTTACGATGATGGGCGGGATGTAAATTGCCAACAGCCACTCTGGAGAAGTGTACGATGTGTCCTGAAACATCTAAAAAACTCAGCTTAGAGAGCATAGGGAACTTCCACTCATGGGCGTATAAAGTGGGAAAATTAAAAACCAGCAAGACACAGGCACCCCAAAGTTTAGGGCTGCTCTGTTGACAAGAACCTCCAACTTCGTTACACCTTAAATATCCCAGGAAAGAGAAAAATGGATAAAGAAGTTGTGGTCCTTATGTACAATGGAATATCACTCAGCCATGAAATCAACGTCATAAGGCTAGTAGCAGCATGATGAGTGGATTTAGGTACGACGATTCTAAGTGAAATAAGTCACACAGAAAAAGACACTTATCATAAGATATCACTTATAGAGGGAATGAAAAAACCGCTACCCTTGAACTGAATTACAAAACAGAACAGAGTCACACGTTTAGAAAACACACAATGGCTGCTTAACGGGAAAGGTGAGGTGGGGTGATGAATAAAACAAGGGTTTCAAATTAGCTCAGATACCGTTCCATAAACCCAATATGTACTAGACAAGACCTACTCCTTGCTCAGTGAATTGGACTCAAAACCCCCTATTCACGGCCCAAGAATATATCTGACTAGTAAGAATCTTAAAACCTATGTATTGATATCTCTCTGTAAGTGAGTCAAGTGGGTGTGAAGTGACAGAAACACAGCAGTGAAAAGCAGCTAAACCCCATTATAAAAATCAATTACTTTTAAAAACCTGTGAAAAAAAGACAGTGAAAGAGAGAGAAATTCTTACAAAATTCGTTTAGGGGCAGATATGCTACCTGGATTGACCATATCTAGACCCACAGCTGATTGAGACATAAGGGTGGACACTCTTGGGGATGAGAGGTTTGGTGAGGTTGGGTGAGGAAACGCAGACCCTTTAAAGTAATACTGCGTGGTACCCATCCCATGGGTCCCAAATCTCCAGGTTCAAGGGCATCTTCCTACATCGAAAACATGCATGAGAAACCCAGAAGATGGTACACCGTGTGATCGTGAAAGGTTTCTAAAACGCACCTCATTTCTCATCTCCTTGTGCTCGGGTTCGCCATTCCAGCTGCTTTACTAGCAATCTCCCTCCTTGGAGAATCAGCACCTTTAACCTCCTGTTCCGTACAGGTTGCAATTTGTCCTGAGGATGAACGGGAAGAGGGGAAAACAATGAGAGACTAGCTCTAGGTGTTGAGACAGGCACAGGTCACTCTATTTTCCCATCAGGAAGAAGAATTAAGCACAGGCTCAGCCTGCCGCCCGGGACCAGAATAGAGCCTGAAGCAATCCTGCGCTTTTGCGGCCAGCTCCCAAGAAAGCGAGTTGAAAAATGGAGATCAGGGGCACTGCAATTCACAAACCTGCAGACTTATAAATGATCACTCTCGTCCACAAATATATTGAGGGAAGGCAACGAAGAGGATTTGAAAGCAAGGCAGAATTGCAGGAAACAGATTTCAGGAGGGAGAGTCAAATCGCCTTTAAAGCACAGGAAAAGCGGCAAAACCTCGACAAGATGCCCTTGGCCAAAAAGGGCGTATGCGTTTTTTCCTGAATATATTGAGGAAAAAACGCATACGCCCTTTTTGGCCAACCAAGCAACCTGGAAAGGCAAATCAGCGCTACAAAGAAGTCTCGCTTCCCATCGGTCAAAAGGGCCATGCTGAATAAAGTGTCAAAACCAGAAATGCAGGGCAGGCCATGAGGAAACGGGAGCCTTGTTACGATGATGGGCGGGATGTAAATTGCCAACAGCCACTCTGGAGAAGTGTACGATGTGTCCTGAAACATCTAAAAAACTCAGCTTAGAGAGCATAGGGAACTTCCACTCATGGGCGTATAAAGTGGGAAAATTAAAAACCAGCAAGACACAGGCACCCCAAAGTTTAGGGCTGCTCTGTTGACAAGAACCTCCAACTTCGTTACACCTTAAATATCCCAGGAAAGAGAAAAATGGATAAAGAAGTTGTGGTCCTTATGTACAATGGAATATCACTCAGCCATGAAATCAACGTCATAAGGCTAGTAGCAGCATGATGAGTGGATTTAGGTACGACGATTCTAAGTGAAATAAGTCACACAGAAAAAGACACTTATCATAAGATATCACTTATAGAGGGAATGAAAAAACCGCTACCCTTGAACTGAATTACAAAACAGAACAGAGTCACACGTTTAGAAAACACACAATGGCTGCTTAACGGGAAAGGTGAGGTGGGGTGATGAATAAAACAAGGGTTTCAAATTAGCTCAGATACCGTTCCATAAACCCAATATGTACTAGACAAGACCTACTCCTTGCTCAGTGAATTGGACTCAAAACCCCCTATTCACGGCCCAAGAATATATCTGACTAGTAAGAATCTTAAAACCTATGTATTGATATCTCTCTGTAAGTGAGTCAAGTGGGTGTGAAGTGACATAAACACAGCAGTGAAAAGCAGCTAAACCCCATTATAAAAATCAATTACTTTTAAAAACCTGTGAAAAAAAGACAGTGAAAGAGAGAGAAATTCTTACAAAATTCGTTTAGGGGCAGTTATGCTACCTGGATTGACCATATCTAGACCCACAGCTGATTGAGACATAAGGGTGGACACTCTTGGGGATGAGAGGTTTGGTGAGGTTGGGTGAGGAAACGCAGACCCTTTAAAGTAATACTGCGTGGTACCCATCCCATGGGTCCCAAATCTCCAGGTTCAAGGGCATCTTCCTACATCGAAAACATGCATGAGAAACCCAGAAGATGGTACACCGTGTGATCGCGAAAGGTTTCTAAAACGCACCTCATTTCTCATGTCCTTGTGCTCGGGTTCGCCATTCCAGCCGCATTACTAGCAATCTCCCTCCTTGGAGAATCAGCACCTTTAACCTCCTGTTCCGTACAGGTTGCAATTTGTCCTGAGGATGAACGGGAAGAAGGGGGAACCAATGAGAGACTAGCTCTAGGTGTTGGGACAGGCACAGGTCACTCTATTTTCCCATCAGGAAGAAGAATTAACCCCAGGCTCAGCCTGCCGCCCGGGACCAGAATAGGGCCTGAAGCAATCCTGCGCTTTTGCGGCCAGCTCCCAAGAAAGCTAGTTGAAAAATGGAGCTCAGGGGCACTGCAATTCACAAACCTGCAGACTTATAAATGATCACTCTCGTCCACAAATATATTGAGGGAAGGCAACGAAGAGGATTTGAAAGCAAGGCAGAATTGCAGGAAACAGATTTCAGGAGGGAGAGTCAAATCGCCTTTAAAGCACAGGAAAAGCGGCAAAACCTCGACAAGATGCCCTTGGCCAAAAAGGGCGTATGCGTTTTTTCCTGAATATATTCAGGAAAAAACGCATACGCCCTTTTTGGCCAACCAAGCAACCTGGAAAGGCAAATCAGCGCTACAAAGAAGTCTCGCTTCCCATCGGTCAAAAGGGCCATGCTGAATAAAGTGTCAAAACCAGAAATGCAGGGCAGGCCATGAGGAAACGGGAGCCTTGTTACGATGATGAGCGGGATGTAAATTGCCAACAGCCACTCTGGAGAAGTGTACGATGTGTCCTGAAACATCTAAAAAACTCAGCTTAGAGAGCATAGGGAACTTCCACTGATGGGCGTATAAAGTGGGAAAATTAAAAACCAGCAAGACACAGGCACCCCAAAGTTTAGGGCTGCTCTGTTGACAAGAACCTCCAACTTCGTTACACCTTAAATATCCCAGGAAAGAGAAAAATGGATAAAGAAGTTGTGGTCCTTATGTACAATGGAATATCACTCAGCCATGAAATCAACGTCATAAGGCTAGTAGCAGCATGATGAGTGGATTTAGGTACGACGATTCTAAGTGAAATAAGTCACACAGAAAAAGACACTTATCATAAGATATCACTTATAGAGGGAATGAAAAAACCGCTACCCTTGAACTGAATTACAAAACAGAACAGAGTCACACGTTTAGAAAACACACAATGGCTGCTTAACGGGAAAGGTGAGGTGGGGTGATGAATAAAACAAGGGTTTCAAATTAGCTCAGATACCGTTCCATAAACCCAATATGTACTAGACAAGACCTACTCCTTGCTCAGTGAATTGGACTCAAAACCCCCTATTCACGGCCCAAGAATATATCTGACTAGTAAGAATCTTAAAACCTATGTATTGATATCTCTCTGTAAGTGAGTCAAGTGGGTGTGAAGTGACAGAAACACAGCAGTGAAAAGCAGCTAAACCCCATTATAAAAATCAATTACTTTTAAAAACCTGTGAAAAAAAGACAGTGAAAGAGAGAGAAATTCTTACAAAATTCGTTTAGGGGCAGTTATGCTACCTGGATTGACCATATCTAGACCCACAGCTGATTGAGACATAAGGGTGGACACTCTTGGGGATGAGAGGTTTGGTGAGGTTGGGTGAGGAAACGCAGACCCTTTAAAGTAATACTGCGTGGTACCCATCCCATGGGTCCCAAATCTCCAGGTTCAAGGGCATCTTCCTACATCGAAAACATGCATGAGAAACCCAGAAGATGGTACACCGTGTGATCGCGAAAGGTTTCTAAAACGCACCTCATTTCTCATCTCCTTGTGCTCGGGTTCGCCACTCCAGCTGCTTTACTAGCAATCTCCCTCCTTGGAGAATCAGCACCTTTAACCTTCTGTTCCGTACAGGTTGCAATTTGTCCTGAGGATGAACGGGAAGAGGGGAAAACAATGAGAGACTAGCTCTAGGTGTTGAGACAGGCACAGGTCACTCTATTTTCCCATCAGGAAGAAGAATTAACCACAGGCTCAGCCTGCCGCCCGGGACCAGAATAGGGCCTGAAGCAATCCTGCGCTTTTGCGGCCAGCTCCCAAGAAAGCGAGTTGAAAAATGGAGCTCAGGCGCACTGCAATTCACAAACCTGCAGACTTATAAATGATCACTCTCGTCCACAAATATATTGAGGGAAGGCAACGAAGAGGATTTGAAAGCAAGGCAGAATTGCAGGAAACAGATTTCAGGAGAGAGAGTCAAATCGCCTTTAAAGCACAGGAAAAGCGGCAAAACCTCGACAAGATGCCCTTGGCCAAAAAGGGCGTATGCGTTTTTTCCTGAATATATTCAGGAAAAAACGCATACGCCCTTTTTGGCCAACCAAGCAACCTGGAAAGGCAAATCAGCGCTACAAAGAAGTCTCGCTTCCCATCGGTCAAAAGGGCCATGCTGAATAAAGTGTCAAAACCAGAAATGCAGGGCAGGCCATGAGGAAACGGGAGCCTTGTTACGATGATGGGAGGGATGTAAATTGCCAACAGCCACTCTGGAGAAGTGTACGATGTGTCCTGAAACATCTAAAAAACTCAGCTTAGAGAGCATAGGGCACTTCCACTCATGGGCATATAAAGTGGGAAAATTAAAAACCAGCAAGACACAGGCACCCCAAAGTTTAGGGCTGCTCTGTTGACAAGAACCTCCAACTTCGTTACACCTTAAATATCCCAGGAAAGAGAAAAATGGATAAAGAAGTTGTGGTCCTTATGTACAATGGAATATCACTCAGCCATGAAATCAACGTCATAAGGCTAGTAGCAGCATGATGAGTGGATTTAGGTACGACGATTCTAAGTGAAATAAGTCACACAGAAAAAGACACTTATCATAAGATATCACTTATAGAGGGAATGAAAAAACCGCTACCCTTGAACTGAATTACAAAACAGAACAGAGTCACACGTTTAGAAAACACACAATGGCTGCTTAACGGGAAAGGTGAGGTGGGGTGATGAATAAAACAAGGGTTTCAAATTAGCTCAGATACCGTTCCATAAACCCAATATGTACTAGACAAGACCTACTCCTTGCTCAGTGAATTGGACTCAAAACCCCCTATTCACGGCCCAAGAATATATCTGACTAGTAAGAATCTTAAAACCTATGTATTGATATCTCTCTGTAAGTGAGTCAAGTGGGTGTGAAGTGACATAAACACAGCAGTGAAAAGCAGCTAAACCCCATTATAAAAATCAATTACTTTTAAAAACCTGTGAAAAAAAGACAGTGAAAGAGAGAGAAATTCTTACAAAATTCGTTTAGGGGCAGTTATGCTACCTGGATTGACCATATCTAGACCCACAGCTGATTGAGACATAAGGGTGGACACTCTTGGGGATGAGAGGTTTGGTGAGGTTGGGTGAGGAAACGCAGACCCTTTAAAGTAATACTGCGTGGTACCCATCCCATGGGTCCCAAATCTCCAGGTTCAAGGGCATCTTCCTACATCGAAAACATGCATGAGAAACCCAGAAGATGGTACACCGTGTGATCGCGAAAGGTTTCTAAAACGCACCTCATTTCTCATCTCCTTGTGCTCGGGTTCGCCATTCCAGCTGCTTTACTAGCAATCTCCCTCCTTGGAGAATCAGCACCTTTAACCTCCTGTTCCGTACAGGTTGCAATTTGTCCTGAGGATGAACGGGAAGAGGGGAAAACAATGAGAGACTAGCTCTAGGTTTTGAGACAGGCACAGGTCACTCTATTTTCCCATCAGGAAGAAGAATTAACCACAGGCTCAGCCTGCCGCCCGGGACCAGAATAGGGCCTGAAGCAATCCTGCGCTTTTGCGGCCAGCTCCCAAGAAAGCGAGTTGAAAAATGGAGCTCAGGGGCACTGCAATTCACAAACCTGCAGACTTATAAATGATCACTCTCGTCCACAAATATATTGAGGGAAGGGAACGAAGAGGATTTGAAAGCAAGGCAGAATTGCAGGAAACAGATTTCAGGAGGGAGATTCGAATCGCCTTTAAAGCACAAGAAAAGCGGCAAAACCTCGACAAGATGCCCTTGGCCAAAAACGGCGTATGCGTTTTTTCCTGAATATATTCAGGAAAAAACGCATACGCCCTTTTTGGCCAAGCAAGCAAGCTGGAAAGGCAAATCAGCGCTACAAAGAAGTCTCGCTTCCCATCGGTCAAAAGGGCCAAGCTGAATAAAGTGTCAAAACCAGAAATGCAGGGCAGGCCATGGAGAAACGGGAGCCTTGCTACGCTGATGGGCGGGATGTAAATTGCCAACAGCCACTCTGGAGAAGTGTACGGTGTGTCCTGAAACATCTAAAAAACTCAGCTTAGAGAGCATAGGGCACTTCCACTCATGGGCGTATAAATTGGGAAAACTAAAAATCAGCAAGACACAGGCACCCCAACGTTTAGGGCTGCTCTGTTGACAAGAACCTCCACTTCGTTACACCTTAAATATCTCAGGAAAGAGAAAGATGGATAAATAAGTTGTGGTCCTTATGTACAATGGAATATCACTCAGCCATGAAATCAACGTCATAAGGCTTGTAGCAGCATGATGAGAGGATTTAGGTACGACGATTCTAAGTGAAATAAGTCACAGAGAAAAAGACACTTATCATAAGATATCACTTATAGAGGGAATGTAAAAACCGCTACCCTTGAACTGAATTACAAAACAGAACAGAGTCACACGTTTAGAAAACACACTATGGCTGCTTAACGGGAAAGGTGAGGTGGGGTGATGCATAAAACAAGGGTTTCAAATTGGCTCAGATACCGTTCAATAAACCCAATATGTAATAGACAAGACCTACTCCTTGCTCAGTGAATTGGACTCGACACCCCCTATTCACGGCCCAAGAATATATCTGACTAGTAAGAATCTTAAAACCTATGTATTGATATCTCTCTGTAAGTGAGTCAAGTGGGTGTAAAGTGACATAAACACAGCAGTGAAAAGCAGCTAAACCCCATTATAAAAATCAATTACTTTTAAAAACCTGTGAAACAAAGACAGTGAAAGAGAGAGAAATTCTTACAAAATTCGTTCAGGGGCTGTGATGCCACCTGGATTGACCATGTATAGACCCACAGCTGATTGAGACATAAGGGTGGACACTCTTGGGGCTGAGAGGTTTGGTGAGGTTGGG
This sequence comes from Balaenoptera physalus, assembly GCF_965194825.1. NCBI lineage: Eukaryota > Metazoa > Chordata > Mammalia > Artiodactyla > Balaenopteridae > Balaenoptera > Balaenoptera physalus. The sequence continues at coordinate 120,580 of NW_028125634.1, forward strand.
TGAGCAAACGCAGACCCTTTAAAGTAATACTGCGTGTTACCAATCCCATGGGTCCCAAATCTCCAGGTTCAAGGCCATCTTCCTACATCGAAAACATGCATGAGGAACCCAGAAGATGGTACACCGTGTGATCGGGAAAGGTTTCTAAAACACACCTCATTTCTCATCTCCTTGTGCCTTTAAAGCACAGGAAAAGCGGCAAAACCTCGACAATGATGCCCTTGGCCAAAAAGGGCGTATGCGTTCTTTCCTGAATATATTCAGGAAAAAACGCATACGCCCTTTTTGGCCAACCAAGCAACCTGGAAAGGCAAATCAGCGCTACAAAGAAGTCTCGCTTCCCATCGGTCAAAAGGGCCATGCTGAATAAAGTGTCAAAACCAGAAATGCAGGGCAGGCCATGAGGAAACGGGAGCCTTGTTACGGTGATGGGCGGGATGTAAATTGCCAACAGCCACTCTGGAGAAGTGTACGATGTGTCCTGAAACATCTAAAAAACTCAGCTTAGAGAGCATAGGGCACTTCCACTCATGGGCGTATAAAGTGGGAAAATTAAAAACCAGCAAGACACAGGCACCCCAAAGTTTAGGGCTGCTCTGTTGACAAGAACCTCCAACTTCGTTACACCTTAAATATCCCAGGAAAGAGAAAAATGGATAAAGAAGTTGTGGTCCTTATGTACAATGGAATATCACTCAGCCATGAAATCAACGTCATAAGGCTAGTAGCAGCATGATGAGTGGATTTAGGTACGACGATTCTAAGTGAAATAAGTCACACAGAAAAAGACACTTATCATAAGATATCACTTATAGAGGGAATGAAAAAACCGCTACCCTTGAACTGAATTACAAAACAGAACAGAGTCACACGTTTAGAAAACACACAATGGCTGCTTAACGGGAAAGGTGAGGTGGGGTGATGAATAAAACAAGGGTTTCAAATTAGCTCAGATACCGTTCCATAAACCCAATATGTACTAGACAAGACCTACTCCTTGCTCAGTGAATTGGACTCAAAACCCCCTATTCACGGCCCAAGAATATATCTGACTAGTAAGAATCTTAAAACCTATGTATTGATATCTCTCTGTAAGTGAGTCAAGTGGGTGTGAAGTGACAGAAACACAGCAGTGAAAAGCAGCTAAACCCCATTATAAAAATCAATTACTTTTAAAAACCTGTGAAAAAAAGACAGTGAAAGAGAGAGAAATTCTTACAAAATTCGTTTAGGGGCAGATATGCTACCTGGATTGACCATATCTAGACCCACAGCTGATTGAGACATAAGGGTGGACACTCTTGGGGATGAGAGGTTTGGTGAGGTTGGGTGAGGAAACGCAGACCCTTTAAAGTAATACTGCGTGGTACCCATCCCATGGGTCCCAAATCTCCAGGTTCAAGGGCATCTTCCTACATCGAAAACATGCATGAGAAACCCAGAAGATGGTACACCGTGTGATCGTGAAAGGTTTCTAAAACGCACCTCATTTCTCATCTCCTTGTGCTCGGGTTCGCCATTCCAGCTGCTTTACTAGCAATCTCCCTCCTTGGAGAATCAGCACCTTTAACCTCCTGTTCCGTACAGGTTGCAATTTGTCCTGAGGATGAACGGGAAGAGGGGAAAACAATGAGAGACTAGCTCTAGGTGTTGAGACAGGCACAGGTCACTCTATTTTCCCATCAGGAAGAAGAATTAAGCACAGGCTCAGCCTGCCGCCCGGGACCAGAATAGAGCCTGAAGCAATCCTGCGCTTTTGCGGCCAGCTCCCAAGAAAGCGAGTTGAAAAATGGAGCTCAGGGGCACTGCAATTCACAAACCTGCAGACTTATAAATGATCACTCTCGTCCACAAATATATTGAGGGAAGGCAACGAAGAGGATTTGAAAGCAAGGCAGAATTGCAGGAAACAGATTTCAGGAGGGAGATTCGAATCGCCTTTAAAGCACAAGAAAAGCGGCAAAACCTCGACAAGATGCCCTTGGCCAAAAACGGCGTATGCGTTTTTTCCTGAATATATTCAGGAAAAAACGCATACGCCCTTTTTGGCCAAGCAAGCAACCTGGAAAGGCAAATCAGCGCTACAAAGAAGTCTCGCTTCCCATCGGTCAAAAGGGCCAAGCTGAATAAAGTGTCAAAACCAGAAATGCAGGGCAGGCCATGGAGAAACGGGAGCCTTGCTACGCTGATGGGCGGGATGTAAATTGCCAACAGCCACTCTGGAGAAGTGTACGGTGTGTCCTGAAACATCTAAAAAACTCAGCTTAGAGAGCATAGGGCACTTCCACTCATGGGCGTATAAATTGGGAAAACTAAAAATCAGCAAGACACAGGCACCCCAACGTTTAGGGCTGCTCTGTTGACAAGAACCTCCACTTCGTTACACCTTAAATATCTCAGGAAAGAGAAAGATGGATAAATAAGTTGTGGTCCTTATGTACAATGGAATATCACTCAGCCATGAAATCAACGTCATAAGGCTTGTAGCAGCATGATGAGAGGATTTAGGTACGACGATTCTAAGTGAAATAAGTCACAGAGAAAAAGACACTTATCATAAGATATCACTTATAGAGGGAATGTAAAAACCGCTACCCTTGAACTGAATTACAAAACAGAACAGAGTCACACGTTTAGAAAACACACTATGGCTGCTTAACGGGAAAGGTGAGGTGGGGTGATGCATAAAACAAGGGTTTCAAATTGGCTCAGATACCGTTCAATAAACCCAATATGTAATAGACAAGACCTACTCCTTGCTCAGTGAATTGGACTCGACACCCCCTATTCACGGCCCAAGAATATATCTGACTAGTAAGAATCTTAAAACCTATGTATTGATATCTCTCTGTAAGTGAGTCAAGTGGGTGTAAAGTGACATAAACACAGCAGTGAAAAGCAGCTAAACCCCATTATAAAAATCAATTACTTTTAAAAACCTGTGAAACAAAGACAGTGAAAGAGAGAGAAATTCTTACAAAATTCGTTCAGGGGCTGTGATGCCACCTGGATTGACCATGTATAGACCCACAGCTGATTGAGACATAAGGGTGGACACTCTTGGGGCTGAGAGGTTTGGTGAGGTTGGGTGAGCAAACGCAGACCCTTTAAAGTAATACTGCGTGTTACCAATCCCATGGGTCCCAAATCTCCAGGTTCAAGGCCATCTTCCTACATCGAAAACATGCATGAGGAACCCAGAAGATGGTACACCGTGTGATCGGGAAAGGTTTCTAAAACACACCTCATTTCTCATCTCCTTGTGCCTTTAAAGCACAGGAAAAGCGGCAAAACCTCGACAATGATGCCCTTGGCCAAAAAGGGCGTATGCGTTCTTTCCTGAATATATTCAGGAAAAAACGCATACGCCCTTTTTGGCCAACCAAGCAACCTGGAAAGGCAAATCAGCGCTACAAAGAAGTCTCGCTTCCCATCGGTCAAAAGGGCCATGCTGAATAAAGTGTCAAAACCAGAAATGCAGGGCAGGCCATGAGGAAACGGGAGCCTTGTTACGGTGATGGGCGGGATGTAAATTGCCAACAGCCACTCTGGAGAAGTGTACGATGTGTCCTGAAACATCTAAAAAACTCAGCTTAGAGAGCATAGGGCACTTCCACTCATGGGCGTATAAAGTGGGAAAATTAAAAACCAGCAAGACACAGGCACCCCAAAGTTTAGGGCTGCTCTGTTGACAAGAACCTCCAACTTCGTTACACCTTAAATATCCCAGGAAAGAGAAAAATGGATAAAGAAGTTGTGGTCCTTATGTACAATGGAATATCACTCAGCCATGAAATCAACGTCATAAGGCTAGTAGCAGCATGATGAGTGGATTTAGGTACGACGATTCTAAGTGAAATAAGTCACACAGAAAAAGACACTTATCATAAGATATCACTTATAGAGGGAATGAAAAAACCGCTACCCTTGAACTGAATTACAAAACAGAACAGAGTCACACGTTTAGAAAACACACAATGGCTGCTTAACGGGAAAGGTGAGGTGGGGTGATGAATAAAACAAGGGTTTCAAATTAGCTCAGATACCGTTCCATAAACCCAATATGTACTAGACAAGACCTACTCCTTGCTCAGTGAATTGGACTCAAAACCCCCTATTCACGGCCCAAGAATATATCTGACTAGTAAGAATCTTAAAACCTATGTATTGATATCTCTCTGTAAGTGAGTCAAGTGGGTGTGAAGTGACAGAAACACAGCAGTGAAAAGCAGCTAAACCCCATTATAAAAATCAATTACTTTTAAAAACCTGTGAAAAAAAGACAGTGAAAGAGAGAGAAATTCTTACAAAATTCGTTTAGGGGCAGATATGCTACCTGGATTGACCATATCTAGACCCACAGCTGATTGAGACATAAGGGTGGACACTCTTGGGGATGAGAGGTTTGGTGAGGTTGGGTGAGGAAACGCAGACCCTTTAAAGTAATACTGCGTGGTACCCATCCCATGGGTCCCAAATCTCCAGGTTCAAGGGCATCTTCCTACATCGAAAACATGCATGAGAAACCCAGAAGATGGTACACCGTGTGATCGTGAAAGGTTTCTAAAACGCACCTCATTTCTCATCTCCTTGTGCTCGGGTTCGCCATTCCAGCTGCTTTACTAGCAATCTCCCTCCTTGGAGAATCAGCACCTTTAACCTCCTGTTCCGTACAGGTTGCAATTTGTCCTGAGGATGAACGGGAAGAGGGGAAAACAATGAGAGACTAGCTCTAGGTGTTGAGACAGGCACAGGTCACTCTATTTTCCCATCAGGAAGAAGAATTAAGCACAGGCTCAGCCTGCCGCCCGGGACCAGAATAGAGCCTGAAGCAATCCTGCGCTTTTGCGGCCAGCTCCCAAGAAAGCGAGTTGAAAAATGGAGATCAGGGGCACTGCAATTCACAAACCTGCAGACTTATAAATGATCACTCTCGTCCACAAATATATTGAGGGAAGGCAACGAAGAGGATTTGAAAGCAAGGCAGAATTGCAGGAAACAGATTTCAGGAGGGAGAGTCAAATCGCCTTTAAAGCACAGGAAAAGCGGCAAAACCTCGACAAGATGCCCTTGGCCAAAAAGGGCGTATGCGTTTTTTCCTGAATATATTGAGGAAAAAACGCATACGCCCTTTTTGGCCAACCAAGCAACCTGGAAAGGCAAATCAGCGCTACAAAGAAGTCTCGCTTCCCATCGGTCAAAAGGGCCATGCTGAATAAAGTGTCAAAACCAGAAATGCAGGGCAGGCCATGAGGAAACGGGAGCCTTGTTACGATGATGGGCGGGATGTAAATTGCCAACAGCCACTCTGGAGAAGTGTACGATGTGTCCTGAAACATCTAAAAAACTCAGCTTAGAGAGCATAGGGAACTTCCACTCATGGGCGTATAAAGTGGGAAAATTAAAAACCAGCAAGACACAGGCACCCCAAAGTTTAGGGCTGCTCTGTTGACAAGAACCTCCAACTTCGTTACACCTTAAATATCCCAGGAAAGAGAAAAATGGATAAAGAAGTTGTGGTCCTTATGTACAATGGAATATCACTCAGCCATGAAATCAACGTCATAAGGCTAGTAGCAGCATGATGAGTGGATTTAGGTACGACGATTCTAAGTGAAATAAGTCACACAGAAAAAGACACTTATCATAAGATATCACTTATAGAGGGAATGAAAAAACCGCTACCCTTGAACTGAATTACAAAACAGAACAGAGTCACACGTTTAGAAAACACACAATGGCTGCTTAACGGGAAAGGTGAGGTGGGGTGATGAATAAAACAAGGGTTTCAAATTAGCTCAGATACCGTTCCATAAACCCAATATGTACTAGACAAGACCTACTCCTTGCTCAGTGAATTGGACTCAAAACCCCCTATTCACGGCCCAAGAATATATCTGACTAGTAAGAATCTTAAAACCTATGTATTGATATCTCTCTGTAAGTGAGTCAAGTGGGTGTGAAGTGACATAAACACAGCAGTGAAAAGCAGCTAAACCCCATTATAAAAATCAATTACTTTTAAAAACCTGTGAAAAAAAGACAGTGAAAGAGAGAGAAATTCTTACAAAATTCGTTTAGGGGCAGTTATGCTACCTGGATTGACCATATCTAGACCCACAGCTGATTGAGACATAAGGGTGGACACTCTTGGGGATGAGAGGTTTGGTGAGGTTGGGTGAGGAAACGCAGACCCTTTAAAGTAATACTGCGTGGTACCCATCCCATGGGTCCCAAATCTCCAGGTTCAAGGGCATCTTCCTACATCGAAAACATGCATGAGAAACCCAGAAGATGGTACACCGTGTGATCGCGAAAGGTTTCTAAAACGCACCTCATTTCTCATGTCCTTGTGCTCGGGTTCGCCATTCCAGCCGCATTACTAGCAATCTCCCTCCTTGGAGAATCAGCACCTTTAACCTCCTGTTCCGTACAGGTTGCAATTTGTCCTGAGGATGAACGGGAAGAAGGGGGAACCAATGAGAGACTAGCTCTAGGTGTTGGGACAGGCACAGGTCACTCTATTTTCCCATCAGGAAGAAGAATTAACCCCAGGCTCAGCCTGCCGCCCGGGACCAGAATAGGGCCTGAAGCAATCCTGCGCTTTTGCGGCCAGCTCCCAAGAAAGCTAGTTGAAAAATGGAGCTCAGGGGCACTGCAATTCACAAACCTGCAGACTTATAAATGATCACTCTCGTCCACAAATATATTGAGGGAAGGCAACGAAGAGGATTTGAAAGCAAGGCAGAATTGCAGGAAACAGATTTCAGGAGGGAGAGTCAAATCGCCTTTAAAGCACAGGAAAAGCGGCAAAACCTCGACAAGATGCCCTTGGCCAAAAAGGGCGTATGCGTTTTTTCCTGAATATATTCAGGAAAAAACGCATACGCCCTTTTTGGCCAACCAAGCAACCTGGAAAGGCAAATCAGCGCTACAAAGAAGTCTCGCTTCCCATCGGTCAAAAGGGCCATGCTGAATAAAGTGTCAAAACCAGAAATGCAGGGCAGGCCATGAGGAAACGGGAGCCTTGTTACGATGATGAGCGGGATGTAAATTGCCAACAGCCACTCTGGAGAAGTGTACGATGTGTCCTGAAACATCTAAAAAACTCAGCTTAGAGAGCATAGGGAACTTCCACTGATGGGCGTATAAAGTGGGAAAATTAAAAACCAGCAAGACACAGGCACCCCAAAGTTTAGGGCTGCTCTGTTGACAAGAACCTCCAACTTCGTTACACCTTAAATATCCCAGGAAAGAGAAAAATGGATAAAGAAGTTGTGGTCCTTATGTACAATGGAATATCACTCAGCCATGAAATCAACGTCATAAGGCTAGTAGCAGCATGATGAGTGGATTTAGGTACGACGATTCTAAGTGAAATAAGTCACACAGAAAAAGACACTTATCATAAGATATCACTTATAGAGGGAATGAAAAAACCGCTACCCTTGAACTGAATTACAAAACAGAACAGAGTCACACGTTTAGAAAACACACAATGGCTGCTTAACGGGAAAGGTGAGGTGGGGTGATGAATAAAACAAGGGTTTCAAATTAGCTCAGATACCGTTCCATAAACCCAATATGTACTAGACAAGACCTACTCCTTGCTCAGTGAATTGGACTCAAAACCCCCTATTCACGGCCCAAGAATATATCTGACTAGTAAGAATCTTAAAACCTATGTATTGATATCTCTCTGTAAGTGAGTCAAGTGGGTGTGAAGTGACAGAAACACAGCAGTGAAAAGCAGCTAAACCCCATTATAAAAATCAATTACTTTTAAAAACCTGTGAAAAAAAGACAGTGAAAGAGAGAGAAATTCTTACAAAATTCGTTTAGGGGCAGTTATGCTACCTGGATTGACCATATCTAGACCCACAGCTGATTGAGACATAAGGGTGGACACTCTTGGGGATGAGAGGTTTGGTGAGGTTGGGTGAGGAAACGCAGACCCTTTAAAGTAATACTGCGTGGTACCCATCCCATGGGTCCCAAATCTCCAGGTTCAAGGGCATCTTCCTACATCGAAAACATGCATGAGAAACCCAGAAGATGGTACACCGTGTGATCGCGAAAGGTTTCTAAAACGCACCTCATTTCTCATCTCCTTGTGCTCGGGTTCGCCACTCCAGCTGCTTTACTAGCAATCTCCCTCCTTGGAGAATCAGCACCTTTAACCTTCTGTTCCGTACAGGTTGCAATTTGTCCTGAGGATGAACGGGAAGAGGGGAAAACAATGAGAGACTAGCTCTAGGTGTTGAGACAGGCACAGGTCACTCTATTTTCCCATCAGGAAGAAGAATTAACCACAGGCTCAGCCTGCCGCCCGGGACCAGAATAGGGCCTGAAGCAATCCTGCGCTTTTGCGGCCAGCTCCCAAGAAAGCGAGTTGAAAAATGGAGCTCAGGCGCACTGCAATTCACAAACCTGCAGACTTATAAATGATCACGCTCGTCCACAAATATATTGAGGGAAGGCAACGAAGAGGATTTGAAAGCAAGGCAGAATTGCAGGAAACAGATTTCAGGAGAGAGAGTCAAATCGCCTTTAAAGCACAGGAAAAGCGGCAAAACCTCGACAAGATGCCCTTGGCCAAAAAGGGCGTATGCGTTTTTTCCTGAATATATTCAGGAAAAAACGCATACGCCCTTTTTGGCCAACCAAGCAACCTGGAAAGGCAAATCAGCGCTACAAAGAAGTCTCGCTTCCCATCGGTCAAAAGGGCCATGCTGAATAAAGTGTCAAAACCAGAAATGCAGGGCAGGCCATGAGGAAACGGGAGCCTTGTTACGATGATGGGAGGGATGTAAATTGCCAACAGCCACTCTGGAGAAGTGTACGATGTGTCCTGAAACATCTAAAAAACTCAGCTTAGAGAGCATAGGGCACTTCCACTCATGGGCATATAAAGTGGGAAAATTAAAAACCAGCAAGACACAGGCACCCCAAAGTTTAGGGCTGCTCTGTTGACAAGAACCTCCAACTTCGTTACACCTTAAATATCCCAGGAAAGAGAAAAATGGATAAAGAAGTTGTGGTCCTTATGTACAATGGAATATCACTCAGCCATGAAATCAACGTCATAAGGCTAGTAGCAGCATGATGAGTGGATTTAGGTACGACGATTCTAAGTGAAATAAGTCACACAGAAAAAGACACTTATCATAAGATATCACTTATAGAGGGAATGAAAAAACCGCTACCCTTGAACTGAATTACAAAACAGAACAGAGTCACACGTTTAGAAAACACACAATGGCTGCTTAACGGGAAAGGTGAGGTGGGGTGATGAATAAAACAAGGGTTTCAAATTAGCTCAGATACCGTTCCATAAACCCAATATGTACTAGACAAGACCTACTCCTTGCTCAGTGAATTGGACTCAAAACCCCCTATTCACGGCCCAAGAATATATCTGACTAGTAAGAATCTTAAAACCTATGTATTGATATCTCTCTGTAAGTGAGTCAAGTGGGTGTGAAGTGACATAAACACAGCAGTGAAAAGCAGCTAAACCCCATTATAAAAATCAATTACTTTTAAAAACCTGTGAAAAAAAGACAGTGAAAGAGAGAGAAATTCTTACAAAATTCGTTTAGGGGCAGTTATGCTACCTGGATTGACCATATCTAGACCCACAGCTGATTGAGACATAAGGGTGGACACTCTTGGGGATGAGAGGTTTGGTGAGGTTGGGTGAGGAAACGCAGACCCTTTAAAGTAATACTGCGTGGTACCCATCCCATGGGTCCCAAATCTCCAGGTTCAAGGGCATCTTCCTACATCGAAAACATGCATGAGAAACCCAGAAGATGGTACACCGTGTGATCGCGAAAGGTTTCTAAAACGCACCTCATTTCTCATCTCCTTGTGCTCGGGTTCGCCATTCCAGCTGCTTTACTAGCAATCTCCCTCCTTGGAGAATCAGCACCTTTAACCTCCTGTTCCGTACAGGTTGCAATTTGTCCTGAGGATGAACGGGAAGAGGGGAAAACAATGAGAGACTAGCTCTAGGTTTTGAGACAGGCACAGGTCACTCTATTTTCCCATCAGGAAGAAGAATTAACCACAGGCTCAGCCTGCCGCCCGGGACCAGAATAGGGCCTGAAGCAATCCTGCGCTTTTGCGGCCAGCTCCCAAGAAAGCGAGTTGAAAAATGGAGCTCAGGGGCACTGCAATTCACAAACCTGCAGACTTATAAATGATCACTCTCGTCCACAAATATATTGAGGGAAGGGAACGAAGAGGATTTGAAAGCAAGGCAGAATTGCAGGAAACAGATTTCAGGAGGGAGATTCGAATCGCCTTTAAAGCACAAGAAAAGCGGCAAAACCTCGACAAGATGCCCTTGGCCAAAAACGGCGTATGCGTTTTTTCCTGAATATATTCAGGAAAAAACGCATACGCCCTTTTTGGCCAAGCAAGCAACCTGGAAAGGCAAATCAGCGCTACAAAGAAGTCTCGCTTCCCATCGGTCAAAAGGGCCAAGCTGAATAAAGTGTCAAAACCAGAAATGCAGGGCAGGCCATGGAGAAACGGGAGCCTTGCTACGCTGATGGGCGGGATGTAAATTGCCAACAGCCACTCTGGAGAAGTGTACGGTGTGTCCTGAAACATCTAAAAAACTCAGCTTAGAGAGCATAGGGCACTTCCACTCATGGGCGTATAAATTGGGAAAACTAAAAATCAGCAAGACACAGGCACCCCAACGTTTAGGGCTGCTCTGTTGACAAGAACCTCCACTTCGTTACACCTTAAATATCTCAGGAAAGAGAAAGATGGATAAATAAGTTGTGGTCCTTATGTACAATGGAATATCACTCAGCCATGAAATCAACGTCATAAGGCTTGTAGCAGCATGATGAGAGGATTTAGGTACGACGATTCTAAGTGAAATAAGTCACAGAGAAAAAGACACTTATCATAAGATATCACTTATAGAGGGAATGTAAAAACCGCTACCCTTGAACTGAATTACAAAACAGAACAGAGTCACACGTTTAGAAAACACACTATGGCTGCTTAACGGGAAAGGTGAGGTGGGGTGATGCATAAAACAAGGGTTTCAAATTGGCTCAGATACCGTTCAATAAACCCAATATGTAATAGACAAGACCTACTCCTTGCTCAGTGAATTGGACTCGACACCCCCTATTCACGGCCCAAGAATATATCTGACTAGTAAGAATCTTAAAACCTATGTATTGATATCTCTCTGTAAGTGAGTCAAGTGGGTGTAAAGTGACATAAACACAGCAGTGAAAAGCAGCTAAACCCCATTATAAAAATCAATTACTTTTAAAAACCTGTGAAACAAAGACAGTGAAAGAGAGAGAAATTCTTACAAAATTCGTTCAGGGGCTGTGATGCCACCTGGATTGACCATGTATAGACCCACAGCTGATTGAGACATAAGGGTGGACACTCTTGGGGCTGAGAGGTTTGGTGAGGTTGGGTGAGCAAACGCAGACCCTTTAAAGTAATACTGCGTGTTACCAATCCCATGGGTCCCAAATCTCCAGGTTCAAGGCCATCTTCCTACATCGAAAACATGCATGAGGAACCCAGAAGATGGTACACCGTGTGATCGGGAAAGGTTTCTAAAACACACCTCATTTCTCATCTCCTTGTGCCTTTAAAGCACAGGAAAAGCGGCAAAACCTCGACAATGATGCCCTTGGCCAAAAAGGGCGTATGCGTTCTTTCCTGAATATATTCAGGAAAAAACGCATACGCCCTTTTTGGCCAACCAAGCAACCTGGAAAGGCAAATCAGCGCTACAAAGAAGTCTCGCTTCCCATCGGTCAAAAGGGCCATGCTGAATAAAGTGTCAAAACCAGAAATGCAGGGCAGGCCATGAGGAAACGGGAGCCTTGTTACGGTGATGGGAGGGATGTAAATTGCCAACAGCCACTCTGGAGAAGTGTACGATGTGTCCTGAAACATCTAAAAAACTCAGCTTAGAGAGCATAGGGCACTTCCACTCATGGGCATATAAAGTGGGAAAATTAAAAACCAGCAAGACACAGGCACCCCAAAGTTTAGGGCTGCTCTGTTGACAAGAACCTCCAACTTCGTTACACCTTAAATATCCCAGGAAAGAGAAAAATGGATAAAGAAGTTGTGGTCCTTATGTACAATGGAATATCACTCAGCCATGAAATCAACGTCATAAGGCTAGTAGCAGCATGATGAGTGGATTTAGGTACAACGATTCTAAGTGAAATAAGTCACACAGAAAAAGACACTTATCATAAGATATCACTTATAGAGGGAATGAAAAAACCGCTACCCTTGAACTGAATTACAAAACAGAACAGAGTCACACGTTTAGAAAACACACAATGGCTGCTTAACGGGAAAGGTGAGGTGGGGTGATGAATAAAACAAGGGTTTCAAATTAGCTCAGATACCGTTCCATAAACCCAATATGTACTAGACAAGACCTACTCCTTGCTCAGTGAATTGGACTCAAAACCCCCTATTCACGGCCCAAGAATATATCTGACTAGTAAGAATCTTAAAACCTATGTATTGATATCTCTCTGTAAGTGAGTCAAGTGGGTGTGAAGTGACATAAACACAGCAGTGAAAAGCAGCTAAACCCCATTATAAAAATCAATTACTTTTAAAAACCTGTGAAAAAAAGACAGTGAAAGAGAGAGAAATTCTTACAAAATTCGTTTAGGGGCAGTTATGCTACCTGGATTGACCATATCTAGACCCACAGCTGATTGAGACATAAGGGTGGACACTCTTGGGGATGAGAGGTTTGGTGAGGTTGGGTGAGGAAACGCAGACCCTTTAAAGTAATACTGCGTGGTACCCATCCCATGGGTCCCAAATCTCCAGGTTCAAGGGCATCTTCCTACATCGAAAACATGCATGAGAAACCCAGAAGATGGTACACCGTGTGATCGTGAAAGGTTTCTAAAACGCACCTCATTTCTCATCTCCTTGTGCTCGGGTTCGCCATTCCAGCTGCTTTACTAGAAATCTCCCTCCTTGGAGAATCAGCACCTTTAACCTCCTGTTCCGTACAGGTTGCAATTTGTCCTGAGGATGAACGGGAAGAGGGGAAAACAATGAGAGACTAGCTCTAGGTGTTGAGACAGGCACAGGTCACTCTATTTTCCCATCAGGAAGAAGAATTAAGCACAGGCTCAGCCTGCCGCCCGGGACCAGAATAGAGCCTGAAGCAATCCTGCGCTTTTGCGGCCAGCTCCCAAGAAAGCGAGTTGAAAAATGGAGCTCAGGGGCACTGCAATTCACAAACCTGCAGACTTATAAATGATCACTCTCGTCCACAAATATATTGAGGGAAGGCAACGAAGAGGATTTGAAAGCAAGGCAGAATTGCAGGAAACAGATTTCAGGAGGGAGAGTCAAATCGCCTTTAAAGCACAGGAAAAGCGGCAAAACCTCGACAAGATGCCCTTGGCCAAAAAGGGCGTATGCGTTTTTTCCTGAATATATTCAGGAAAAAACGCATACGCCCTTTTTGGCCAACCAAGCAACCTGGAAAGGCAAATCAGCGCTACAAAGAAGTCTCGCTTCCCATCGGTCAAAAGGGCCATGCTGAATAAAGTGTCAAAACCAGAAATGCAGGGCAGGCCATGAGGAAACGGGAGCCTTGTTACGATGATGGGCGGGATGTAAATTGCCAACAGCCACTCTGGAGAAGTGTACGATGTGTCCTGAAACATCTAAAAAACTCAGCTTAGAGAGCATAGGGCACTTCCACTCATGGGCGTATAAAGTGGGAAAATTAAAAACCAGCAAGACACAGGCACCCCAAAGATTAGGGCTGCTCTGTTGACAAGAACCTACAACTTCGTTACACCTTAAATATCCCAGGAAAGAGAAAAATGGATAAAGAAGTTGTGGTCCTTATGTACAATGGAATATCACTCAGCCATGAAATCAACGTCATAAGGCTAGTAGCAGCATGATGAGTGGTTTTAGGTACGACGATTCTAAGTGAAATAAGTCACACAGAAAAAGACACTTATCATAAGATATCACTTATAGAGGGAATGAAAAAACCGCTACCCTTGAACTGAATTACAAAACAGAACAGAGTCACACGTTTAGAAAACACACAATGGCTGCTTAACGGGAAAGGTGACGTGGGGTGATGAATAAAACAAGGGTTTCAAATTAGCTCAGATACCGTTCCATAAACCCAATATGTACTAGACAAGACCTACTCCTTGCTCAGTGAATTGGACTCAAAACCCCCTATTCACGGCCCAAGAATATATCTGACTAGTAAGAATCTTAAAACCTATGTATTGATATCTCTCTGTAAGTGAGTCAAGTGGGTGTGAAGTGATATAAACACAGCAGTGAAAAGCAGCTAAACCCCATTATAAAAATCAATTACTTTTAAAAACCTGTGAAAAAAAGACAGTGAAAGAGAGAGAAATTCTTACAAAATTCGTTTAGGGGCAGTTATGCTACCTGGATTGACCATATCTAGACCCACAGCTGATTGAGACATAAGGGTGGACACTCTTGGGGATGAGAGGTTTGGTGAGGTTGGGTGAGGAAACGCAGACTCTTTAAAGTAATACTGCGTGGTACCCATCCCATGGGTTCCAAATCTCCAGGTTCAAGGGCATCTTCCTACATCGAAAACATGCATGAGAAACCCAGAAGATGGTACACCGTGTGATCGCGAAAGGTTTCTAAAACGCACCTCATTTCTCATCTCCTTGTGCTCGGGTTCGCCATTCCAGCTGCTTTACTAGCAATCTCCCTCCTTGGAGAATCAGCACCTTTAACCTCCTGTTCCGTACAGGTTGCAGTTTGTCCTGAGGATGAACGGGAAGAGGGGAAAACTATGAGAGACTAGCTCTAGGTGTTGGGACAGGCACAGGTCACTCTATTTTCCCATCAGGAAGAAGAATTAACCCCAGGCTCAGCCTGCCGCCCGGGACCAGAATAGGGCCTGAAGCAATCCTGCGCTTTTGCGGCCATCTCCCAAGAAAGCGAGTTGAAAAATGGAGCTCAGGGGCACTGCAATTCACAAACCTGCAGACTTATAAATGATCACTCTCGTCCACAAATATATTGAGGGAAGGCAACGAAGAGGATTTGAAAGCAAGGCAGAATTGCAGGAAACAGATTTCAGGAGGGAGAGTCAAATCGCATTTAAAGCACAGGAAAAGCGGCAAAACCTCGACAAGATGCCCTTGGCCAAAAAGGGCGTATGCGTTTTTTCCTGAATATATTCAGGAAAAAACGCATACGCCCTTTTTGGCCAACCAAGCAACCTGGAAAGGCAAATCAGCGCTACAAAGAAGTCTCGCTTCCCATCGGTCAAAAGGGCCATGCTGAATAAAGTGTCAAAACCAGAAATGCAGGGCAGGCCATGAGGAAACGGGAGCCTTGTTACGGTGATGGGAGGGATGTAAATTGCCAACAGCCACTCTGGAGAAGTGTACGATGTGTCCTGAAACATCTAAAAAACTCAGCTTAGAGAGCATAGGGCACTTCCACTCATGGGCATATAAAGTGGGAAAATTAAAAACCAGCAAGACACAGGCACCCCAAAGTTTAGGGCTGCTCTGTTTACAAGAACCTCCAACTTCGTTACACCTTAAATATCCCAGGAAAGAGAAAAATGGATAAAGAAGTTGTGGTCCTTATGTACAATGGAATATCACTCAGCCATGAAATCAACGTCATAAGGCTAGTAGCAGCATGATGAGTGGATTTAGGTACAACGATTCTAAGTGAAATAAGTCACACAGAAAAAGACACTTATCATAAGATATCACTTATAGAGGGAATGAAAAAACCGCTACCCTTGAACTGAATTACAAAACAGAACAGAGTCACACGTTTAGAAAACACACAATGGCTGCTTAACGGGAAAGGTGAGGTGGGGTGATGAATAAAACAAGGGTTTCAAATTAGCTCAGATACCGTTCCATAAACCCAATATGTACTAGACAAGACCTACTCCTTGCTCAGTGAATTGGACTCAAAACCCCCTATTCACGGCCCAAGAATATATCTGACTAGTAAGAATCTTAAAACCTATGTATTGATATCTCTCTGTAAGTGAGTCAAGTGGGTGTGAAGTGACAGAAACACAGCAGTGAAAAGCAGCTAAACCCCATTATAAAAATCAATTACTTTTAAAAACCTGTGAAAAAAAGACAGTGAAAGAGAGAGAAATTCTTACAAAATTCGTTTAGGGGCAGTTATGCTACCTGGATTGACCATATCTAGACCCACAGCTGATTGAGACATAAGGGTGGACACTCTTGGGGATGAGAGGTTTGGTGAGGTTGGGTGAGGAAACGCAGACCCTTTAAAGTAATACTGCGTGGTACCCATCCCATGGGTCCCAAATCTCCAGGTTCAAGGGCATCTTCCTACATCGAAAACATGCATGAGAAACCCAGAAGATGGTACACCGTGTGATCGCGAAAGGTTTCTAAAACGCACCTCATTTCTCATGTCCTTGTGCTCGGGTTCACCATTCCAGCCGCATTACTAGCAATCTCCCTCCTTGGAGAATCAGCACCTTTAACCTCCTGTTCCGTACAGGTTGCAATTTGTCCTGAGGATGAACGGGAAGAAGGGGGAACCAATGAGAGACTAGCTCTAGGTGTTGGGACAGGCACAGGTCACTCTATTTTCCCATCAGGAAGAAGAATTAACCCCAGGCTCAGCCTGCCGCCCGGGACCAGAATAGGGCCTGAAGCAATCCTGCGCTTTTGCGGCCAGCTCCCAAGAAAGCGAGTTGAAAAATGGAGCTCAGGGGCACTGCAATTCACAAACCTGCAGACTTATAAATGATCACTCTCGTCCACAAATATATTGAGGGAAGGCAACGAAGAGGATTTGAAAGCAAGGCAGAATTGCAGGAAACAGATTTCAGGAGGGAGAGTCAAATCGCCTTTAAAGCACAGGAAAAGCGGCAAAACCTCGACAAGATGCCCTTGGCCAAAAAGGGCGTATGCGTTTTTTCCTGAATATATTCAGGAAAAAACGCATACGCCCTTTTTGGCCAACCAAGCAACCTGGAAAGGCAAATCAGCGCTACAAAGAAGTCTCGCTTCCCATCGGTCAAAAGGGCCATGCTGAATAAAGTGTCAAAACCAGAAATGCAGGGCAGGCCATGAGGAAACGGGAGCCTTGTTACGATGATGGGCGGGATGTAAATTGCCAACAGCCACTCTGGAGAAGTGTACGATGTGTCCTGAAACATCTAAAAAACTCAGCTTAGAGAGCATAGGGCACTTCCACTCATGGGCGTATAAAGTGGGAAAATTAAAAATCAGCAAGACACAGGCACCCCAAAGATTAGGGCTGCTCTGTTGACAAGAACCTCCAACTTCGTTACACCTTAAATATCCCAGGAAAGAGAAAAATGGATAAAGAAGTTGTGGTCCTTATGTACAATGGAATATCACTCAGCCATGAAATCAACGTCATAAGGCTAGTAGCAGCATGATGAGTGGTTTTAGGTACGACGATTCTAAGTGAAATAAGTCACACAGAAAAAGACACTTATCATAAGATATCACTTATAGAGGGAATGAAAAAACCGCTACCCTTGAACTGAATTACAAAACAGAACAGAGTCACACGTTTAGAAAACACACAATGGCTGCTTAACGGGAAAGGTGACGTGGGGTGATGAATAAAACAAGGGTTTCAAATTAGCTCAGATACCGTTCCATAAACCCAATATGTACTAGACAAGACCTACTCCTTGCTCAGTGAATTGGACTCAAAACCCCCTATTCACGGCCCAAGAATATATCTGACTAGTAAGAATCTTAAAACCTATGTATTGATATCTCTCTGTAAGTGAGTCAAGTGGGTGTGAAGTGATATAAACACAGCAGTGAAAAGCAGCTAAACCCCATTATAAAAATCAATTACTTTTAAAAACCTGTGAAAAAAAGACAGTGAAAGAGAGAGAAATTCTTACAAAATTCGTTTAGGGGCAGTTATGCTACCTGGATTGACCATATCTAGACCCACAGCTGATTGAGACATAAGGGTGGACACTCTTGGGGATGAGAGGTTTGGTGAGGTTGGGTGAGGAAACGCAGACTCTTTAAAGTAATACTGCGTGGTACCCATCCCATGGGTTCCAAATCTCCAGGTTCAAGGGCATCTTCCTACATCGAAAACATGCATGAGAAACCCAGAAGATGGTACACCGTGTGATCGCGAAAGGTTTCTAAAACGCACCTCATTTCTCATCTCCTTGTGCTCGGGTTCGCCATTCCAGCTGCTTTACTAGCAATCTCCCTCCTTGGAGAATCAGCACCTTTAACCTCCTGTTCCGTACAGGTTGCAGTTTGTCCTGAGGATGAACGGGAAGAGGGGAAAACTATGAGAGACTAGCTCTAGGTGTTGGGACAGGCACAGGTCACTCTATTTTCCCATCAGGAAGAAGAATTAACCCCAGGCTCAGCCTGCCGCCCGGGACCAGAATAGGGCCTGAAGCAATCCTGCGCTTTTGCGGCCATCTCCCAAGAAAGCGAGTTGAAAAATGGAGCTCAGGGGCACTGCAATTCACAAACCTGCAGACTTATAAATGATCACTCTCGTCCACAAATATATTGAGGGAAGGCAACGAAGAGGATTTGAAAGCAAGGCAGAATTGCAGGAAACAGATTTCAGGAGGGAGAGTCAAATCGCCTTTAAAGCACAGGAAAAGCGGCAAAACCTCGACAAGATGCCCTTGGCCAAAAAGGGCGTATGCGTTTTTTCCTGAATATATTCAGGAAAAAACGCATACGCCCTTTTTGGCCAACCAAGCAACCTGGAAAGGCAAATCAGCGCTACAAAGAAGTCTCGCTTCCCATCGGTCAAAAGGGCCATGCTGAATAAAGTGTCAAAACCAGAAATGCAGGGCAGGCCATGAGGAAACGGGAGCCTTGTTACGATGATGGGCGGGATGTAAATTGCCAACAGCCACTCTGGAGAAGTGTACGATGTGTCCTGAAACATCTAAAAAACTCAGCTTAGAGAGCATAGGGCACTTCCACTCATGGGCGTATAAAGTGGGAAAATTAAAAACCAGCAAGACACAGGCACCCCAAAGTTTAGGGCTGCTCTGTTGACAAGAACCTCCAACTTCGTTACACCTTAAATATCCCAGGAAAGAGAAAAATGGATAAAGAAGTTGTGGTCCTTATGTACAATGGAATATCACTCAGCCATGAAATCAACGTCATAAGGCTAGTAGCAGCATGATGAGTGGATTTAGGTACGACGATTCTAAGTGAAATAAGTCACACAGAAAAAGACACTTATCATAAGATATCACTTATAGAGGGAATGAAAAAACCGCTACCCTTGAACTGAATTACAAAACAGAACAGAGTCACACGTTTAGAAAACACACAATGGCTGCTTAACGGGAAAGGTGAGGTGGGGTGATGAATAAAACAAGGGTTTCAAATTAGCTCAGATACCGTTCCATAAACCCAATATGTACTAGACAAGACCTACTCCTTGCTCAGTGAATTGGACTCAAAACCCCCTATTCACGGCCCAAGAATATATCTGACTAGTAAGAATCTTAAAACCTATGTATTGATATCTCTCTGTAAGTGAGTCAAGTGGGTGTGAAGTGACAGAAACACAGCAGTGAAAAGCAGCTAAACCCCATTATAAAAATCAATTACTTTTAAAAACCTGTGAAAAAAAGACAGTGAAAGAGAGAGAAATTCTTACAAAATTCGTTTAGGGGCAGTTATGCTACCTGGATTGACCATATCTAGACCCACAGCTGATTGAGACATAAGGGTGGACACTCTTGGGGATGAGAGGTTTGGTGAGGTTGGGTGAGGAAACGCAGACCCTTTAAAGTAATACTGCGTGGTACCCATCCCATGGGTCCCAAATCTCCAGGTTCAAGGGCATCTTCCTACATCGAAAACATGCATGAGAAACCCAGAAGATGGTACACCGTGTGATCGCGAAAGGTTTCTAAAACGCACCTCATTTCTCATCTCCTTGTGCTCGGGTTCGCCATTCCAGCTGCTTTACTAGCAATCTCCCTCCTTGGAGAATCAGCACCTTTAACCTCCTGTTCCGTACAGGTTGCAATTTGTCCTGAGGATGAACGGGAAGAGGGGAAAACAATGAGAGACTAGCTCTAGGTGTTGAGACAGGCACAGGTCACTCTATTTTCCCATCAGGAAGAAGAATTAACCACAGGCTCAGCCTGCCGCCCGGGACCAGAATAGAGCCTGAAGCAATCCTGCGCTTTTGCGGCCAGCTCCCAAGAAAGCGAGTTGAAAAATGGAGCTCAGGGGCACTGCAATTCACAAACCTGCAGACTTATAAATGATCACTCTCGTCCACAAATATATTGAGGGAAGGCAACGAAGAGGATTTGAAAGCAAGGCAGAATTGCAGGAAACAGATTTCAGGAGGGAGAGTCAAATCGCCTTTAAAGCACAGGAAAAGCGGCAAAACCTCGACAAGATGCCCTTGGCCAAAAAGGGCGTATGCGTTTTTTCCTGAAAATATTCAGGAAAAAACGCATACGCCCTTTTTGGCCAACCAAGCAACCTGGAAAGGCAAATCAGCGCTACAAAGAAGTCTCGCTTCCCATCGGTCAAAAGGGCCATGCTGAATAAAGTGTCAAAACCAGAAATGCAGGGCAGGCCATGAGGAAACGGGAGCCTTGTTACGATGATGGGTGGGATGTAAATTGCCAACAGCCACTCTGGAGAAGTGTACGATGTGTCCTGAAACATCTAAAAAACTCAGCTTAGAGAGCATAGGGCACTTCCACTCATGGGCATATAAAGTGGGAAAATTAAAAACCAGCAAGACACAGGCACCCCAAAGTTTAGGGCTGCTCTGTTGACAAGAACCTCCAACTTCGTTACACCTTAAATATCCCAGGAAAGAGAAAAATGGATAAAGAAGTTGTGGTCCTTATGTACAATGGAATATCACTCAGCCATGAAATCAACGTCATAAGGCTAGTAGCAGCATGATGAGTGGATTTAGGTACAACGATTCTAAGTGAAATAAGTCACACAGAAAAAGACACTTATCATAAGATATCACTTATAGAGGGAATGAAAAAACCGCTACCCTTGAACTGAATTACAAAACAGAACAGAGTCACACGTTTAGAAAACACACAATGGCTGCTTAACGGGAAAGGTGAGGTGGGGTGATGAATAAAACAAGGGTTTCAAATTAGCTCAGATACCGTTCCATAAACCCAATATGTACTAGACAAGACCTACTCCTTGCTCAGTGAATTGGACTCAAAACCCCCTATTCACGGCCCAAGAATATATCTGACTAGTAAGAATCTTAAAACCTATGTATTGATATCTCTCTGTAAGTGAGTCAAGTGGGTGTGAAGTGACAGAAACACAGCAGTGAAAAGCAGCTAAACCCCATTATAAAAATCAATTACTTTTAAAAACCTGTGAAAAAAAGACAGTGAAAGAGAGAGAAATTCTTACAAAATTCGTTTAGGGGCAGTTATGCTACCTGGATTGACCATATCTAGACCCACAGCTGATTGAGACATAAGGGTGGACACTCTTGGGGATGAGAGGTTTGGTGAGGTTGGGTGAGGAAACGCAGACCCTTTAAAGTAATACTGCGTGGTACCCATCCCATGGGTCCCAAATCTCCAGGTTCAAGGGCATCTTCCTACATCGAAAACATGCATGAGAAACCCAGAAGATGGTACACCGTGTGATCGCGAAAGGTTTCTAAAACGCACCTCATTTCTCATCTCCTTGTGCTCGGGTTCGCCACTCCAGCTGCTTTACTAGCAATCTCCCTCCTTGGAGAATCAGCACCTTTAACCTTCTGTTCCGTACAGGTTGCAATTTGTCCTGAGGATGAACGGGAAGAGGGGAAAACAATGAGAGACTAGCTCTAGGTGTTGAGACAGGCACAGGTCACTCTATTTTCCCATCAGGAAGAAGAATTAACCACAGGCTCAGCCTGCCGCCCGGGACCAGAATAGGGCCTGAAGCAATCCTGCGCTTTTGCGGCCAGCTCCCAAGAAAGCGAGTTGAAAAATGGAGCTCAGGCGCACTGCAATTCACAAACCTGCAGACTTATAAATGATCACTCTCGTCCACAAATATATTGAGGGAAGGCAACGAAGAGGATTTGAAAGCAAGGCAGAATTGCAGGAAACAGATTTCAGGAGAGAGAGTCAAATCGCCTTTAAAGCACAGGAAAAGCGGCAAAACCTCGACAAGATGCCCTTGGCCAAAAAGGGCGTATGCGTTTTTTCCTGAATATATTCAGGAAAAAACGCATACGCCCTTTTTGGCCAACCAAGCAACCTGGAAAGGCAAATCAGCGCTACAAAGAAGTCTCGCTTCCCATCGGTCAAAAGGGCCATGCTGAATAAAGTGTCAAAACCAGAAATGCAGGGCAGGCCATGAGGAAACGGGAGCCTTGTTACGATGATGGGAGGGATGTAAATTGCCAACAGCCACTCTGGAGAAGTGTACGATGTGTCCTGAAACATCTAAAAAACTCAGCTTAGAGAGCATAGGGCACTTCCACTCATGGGCATATAAAGTGGGAAAATTAAAAACCAGCAAGACACAGGCACCCCAAAGTTTAGGGCTGCTCTGTTGACAAGAACCTCCAACTTCGTTACACCTTAAATATCCCAGGAAAGAGAAAAATGGATAAAGAAGTTGTGGTCCTTATGTACAATGGAATATCACTCAGCCATGAAATCAACGTCATAAGGCTAGTAGCAGCATGATGAGTGGATTTAGGTACGACGATTCTAAGTGAAATAAGTCACACAGAAAAAGACACTTATCATAAGATATCACTTATAGAGGGAATGAAAAAACCGCTACCCTTGAACTGAATTACAAAACAGAACAGAGTCACACGTTTAGAAAACACACAATGGCTGCTTAACGGGAAAGGTGAGGTGGGGTGATGAATAAAACAAGGGTTTCAAATTAGCTCAGATACCGTTCCATAAACCCAATATGTACTAGACAAGACCTACTCCTTGCTCAGTGAATTGGACTCAAAACCCCCTATTCACGGCCCAAGAATATATCTGACTAGTAAGAATCTTAAAACCTATGTATTGATATCTCTCTGTAAGTGAGTCAAGTGGGTGTGAAGTGACATAAACACAGCAGTGAAAAGCAGCTAAACCCCATTATAAAAATCAATTACTTTTAAAAACCTGTGAAAAAAAGACAGTGAAAGAGAGAGAAATTCTTACAAAATTCGTTTAGGGGCAGTTATGCTACCTGGATTGACCATATCTAGACCCACAGCTGATTGAGACATAAGGGTGGACACTCTTGGGGATGAGAGGTTTGGTGAGGTTGGGTGAGGAAACGCAGACCCTTTAAAGTAATACTGCGTGGTACCCATCCCATGGGTCCCAAATCTCCAGGTTCAAGGGCATCTTCCTACATCGAAAACATGCATGAGAAACCCAGAAGATGGTACACCGTGTGATCGCGAAAGGTTTCTAAAACGCACCTCATTTCTCATCTCCTTGTGCTCGGGTTCGCCATTCCAGCTGCTTTACTAGCAATCTCCCTCCTTGGAGAATCAGCACCTTTAACCTCCTGTTCCGTACAGGTTGCAATTTGTCCTGAGGATGAACGGGAAGAGGGGAAAACAATGAGAGACTAGCTCTAGGTTTTGAGACAGGCACAGGTCACTCTATTTTCCCATCAGGAAGAAGAATTAACCACAGGCTCAGCCTGCCGCCCGGGACCAGAATAGGGCCTGAAGCAATCCTGCGCTTTTGCGGCCAGCTCCCAAGAAAGCGAGTTGAAAAATGGAGCTCAGGGGCACTGCAATTCACAAACCTGCAGACTTATAAATGATCACTCTCGTCCACAAATATATTGAGGGAAGGGAACGAAGAGGATTTGAAAGCAAGGCAGAATTGCAGGAAACAGATTTCAGGAGGGAGATTCGAATCGCCTTTAAAGCACAAGAAAAGCGGCAAAACCTCGACAAGATGCCCTTGGCCAAAAACGGCGTATGCGTTTTTTCCTGAATATATTCAGGAAAAAACGCATACGCCCTTTTTGGCCAAGCAAGCAACCTGGAAAGGCAAATCAGCGCTACAAAGAAGTCTCGCTTCCCATCGGTCAAAAGGGCCAAGCTGAATAAAGTGTCAAAACCAGAAATGCAGGGCAGGCCATGGAGAAACGGGAGCCTTGCTACGCTGATGGGCGGGATGTAAATTGCCAACAGCCACTCTGGAGAAGTGTACGGTGTGTCCTGAAACATCTAAAAAACTCAGCTTAGAGAGCATAGGGCACTTCCACTCATGGGCGTATAAATTGGGAAAACTAAAAATCAGCAAGACACAGGCACCCCAACGTTTAGGGCTGCTCTGTTGACAAGAACCTCCACTTCGTTACACCTTAAATATCTCAGGAAAGAGAAAGATGGATAAATAAGTTGTGGTCCTTATGTACAATGGAATATCACTCAGCCATGAAATCAACGTCATAAGGCTTGTAGCAGCATGATGAGAGGATTTAGGTACGACGATTCTAAGTGAAATAAGTCACAGAGAAAAAGACACTTATCATAAGATATCACTTATAGAGGGAATGTAAAAACCGCTACCCTTGAACTGAATTACAAAACAGAACAGAGTCACACGTTTAGAAAACACACTATGGCTGCTTAACGGGAAAGGTGAGGTGGGGTGATGCATAAAACAAGGGTTTCAAATTGGCTCAGATACCGTTCAATAAACCCAATATGTAATAGACAAGACCTACTCCTTGCTCAGTGAATTGGACTCGACACCCCCTATTCACGGCCCAAGAATATATCTGACTAGTAAGAATCTTAAAACCTATGTATTGATATCTCTCTGTAAGTGAGTCAAGTGGGTGTAAAGTGACATAAACACAGCAGTGAAAAGCAGCTAAACCCCATTATAAAAATCAATTACTTTTAAAAACCTGTGAAACAAAGACAGTGAAAGAGAGAGAAATTCTTACAAAATTCGTTCAGGGGCTGTGATGCCACCTGGATTGACCATGTATAGACCCACAGCTGATTGAGACATAAGGGTGGACACTCTTGGGGCTGAGAGGTTTGGTGAGGTTGGGTGAGCAAACGCAGACCCTTTAAAGTAATACTGCGTGTTACCAATCCCATGGGTCCCAAATCTCCAGGTTCAAGGCCATCTTCCTACATCGAAAACATGCATGAGGAACCCAGAAGATGGTACACCGTGTGATCGGGAAAGGTTTCTAAAACACACCTCATTTCTCATCTCCTTGTGCCTTTAAAGCACAGGAAAAGCGGCAAAACCTCGACAATGATGCCCTTGGCCAAAAAGGGCGTATGCGTTCTTTCCTGAATATATTCAGGAAAAAACGCATACGCCCTTTTTGGCCAACCAAGCAACCTGGAAAGGCAAATCAGCGCTACAAAGAAGTCTCGCTTCCCATCGGTCAAAAGGGCCATGCTGAATAAAGTGTCAAAACCAGAAATGCAGGGCAGGCCATGAGGAAACGGGAGCCTTGTTACGGTGATGGGAGGGATGTAAATTGCCAACAGCCACTCTGGAGAAGTGTACGATGTGTCCTGAAACATCTAAAAAACTCAGCTTAGAGAGCATAGGGCACTTCCACTCATGGGCATATAAAGTGGGAAAATTAAAAACCAGCAAGACACAGGCACCCCAAAGTTTAGGGCTGCTCTGTTGACAAGAACCTCCAACTTCGTTACACCTTAAATATCCCAGGAAAGAGAAAAATGGATAAAGAAGTTGTGGTCCTTATGT
The DNA here is from genome assembly GCF_965194825.1 of Balaenoptera physalus. Classification (NCBI taxonomy): domain Eukaryota; kingdom Metazoa; phylum Chordata; class Mammalia; order Artiodactyla; family Balaenopteridae; genus Balaenoptera; species Balaenoptera physalus. The sequence goes on from NW_028125634.1 coordinate 146,369, forward strand.
ACAATGGAATATCACTCAGCCATGAAATCAACGTCATAAGGCTAGTAGCAGCATGATGAGTGGATTTAGGTACAACGATTCTAAGTGAAATAAGTCACACAGAAAAAGACACTTATCATAAGATATCACTTATAGAGGGAATGAAAAAACCGCTACCCTTGAACTGAATTACAAAACAGAACAGAGTCACACGTTTAGAAAACACACAATGGCTGCTTAACGGGAAAGGTGAGGTGGGGTGATGAATAAAACAAGGGTTTCAAATTAGCTCAGATACCGTTCCATAAACCCAATATGTACTAGACAAGACCTACTCCTTGCTCAGTGAATTGGACTCAAAACCCCCTATTCACGGCCCAAGAATATATCTGACTAGTAAGAATCTTAAAACCTATGTATTGATATCTCTCTGTAAGTGAGTCAAGTGGGTGTGAAGTGACATAAACACAGCAGTGAAAAGCAGCTAATCCCCATTATAAAAATCAATTACTTTTAAAAACCTGTGAAAAAAAGACAGTGAAAGAGAGAGAAATTCTTACAAAATTCGTTTAGGGGCAGTTATGCTACCTGGATTGACCATATCTAGACCCACAGCTGATTGAGACATAAGGGTGGACACTCTTGGGGATGAGAGGTTTGGTGAGGTTGGGTGAGGAAACGCAGACCCTTTAAAGTAATACTGCGTGGTACCCATCCCATGGGTCCCAAATCTCCAGGTTCAAGGGCATCTTCCTACATCGAAAACATGCATGAGAAACCCAGAAGATGGTACACCGTGTGATCGTGAAAGGTTTCTAAAACGCACCTCATTTCTCATCTCCTTGTGCTCGGGTTCGCCATTCCAGCTGCTTTACTAGCAATCTCCCTCCTTGGAGAATCAGCACCTTTAACCTCCTGTTCCGTACAGGTTGCAATTTGTCCTGAGGATGAACGGGAAGAGGGGAAAACAATGAGAGACTAGCTCTAGGTGTTGAGACAGGCACAGGTCACTCTATTTTCCCATCAGGAAGAAGAATTAAGCACAGGCTCAGCCTGCCGCCCGGGACCAGAATAGAGCCTGAAGCAATCCTGCGCTTTTGCGGCCAGCTCCCAAGAAAGCGAGTTGAAAAATGGAGCTCAGGGGCACTGCAATTCACAAACCTGCAGACTTATAAATGATCACTCTCGTCCACAAATATATTGAGGGAAGGCAACGAAGAGGATTTGAAAGCAAGGCAGAATTGCAGGAAACAGATTTCAGGAGGGAGAGTCAAATCGCCTTTAAAGCACAGGAAAAGCGGCAAAACCTCGACAAGATGCCCTTGGCCAAAAAGGGCGTATGCGTTTTTTCCTGAATATATTCAGGAAAAAACGCATACGCCCTTTTTGGCCAACCAAGCAACCTGGAAAGGCAAATCAGCGCTACAAAGAAGTCTCGCTTCCCATCGGTCAAAAGGGCCATGCTGAATAAAGTGTCAAAACCAGAAATGCAGGGCAGGCCATGAGGAAACGGGAGCCTTGTTACGATGATGGGCGGGATGTAAATTGCCAACAGCCACTCTGGAGAAGTGTACGATGTGTCCTGAAACATCTAAAAAACTCAGCTTAGAGAGCATAGGGCACTTCCACTCATGGGCGTATAAAGTGGGAAAATTAAAAACCAGCAAGACACAGGCACCCCAAAGATTAGGGCTGCTCTGTTGACAAGAACCTCCAACTTCGTTACACCTTAAATATCCCAGGAAAGAGAAAAATGGATAAAGAAGTTGTGGTCCTTATGTACAATGGAATATCACTCAGCCATGAAATCAACGTCATAAGGCTAGTAGCAGCATGATGAGTGGTTTTAGGTACGACGATTCTAAGTGAAATAAGTCACACAGAAAAAGACACTTATCATAAGATATCACTTATAGAGGGAATGAAAAAACCGCTACCCTTGAACTGAATTACAAAACAGAACAGAGTCACACGTTTAGAAAACACACAATGGCTGCTTAACGGGAAAGGTGACGTGGGGTGATGAATAAAACAAGGGTTTCAAATTAGCTCAGATACCGTTCCATAAACCCAATATGTACTAGACAAGACCTACTCCTTGCTCAGTGAATTGGACTCAAAACCCCCTATTCACGGCCCAAGAATATATCTGACTAGTAAGAATCTTAAAACCTATGTATTGATATCTCTCTGTAAGTGAGTCAAGTGGGTGTGAAGTGATATAAACACAGCAGTGAAAAGCAGCTAAACCCCATTATAAAAATCAATTACTTTTAAAAACCTGTGAAAAAAAGACAGTGAAAGAGAGAGAAATTCTTACAAAATTCGTTTAGGGGCAGTTATGCTACCTGGATTGACCATATCTAGACCCACAGCTGATTGAGACATAAGGGTGGACACTCTTGGGGATGAGAGGTTTGGTGAGGTTGGGTGAGGAAACGCAGACTCTTTAAAGTAATACTGCGTGGTACCCATCCCATGGGTTCCAAATCTCCAGGTTCAAGGGCATCTTCCTACATCGAAAACATGCATGAGAAACCCAGAAGATGGTACACCGTGTGATCGCGAAAGGTTTCTAAAACGCACCTCATTTCTCATCTCCTTGTGCTCGGGTTCGCCATTCCAGCTGCTTTACTAGCAATCTCCCTCCTTGGAGAATCAGCACCTTTAACCTCCTGTTCCGTACAGGTTGCAGTTTGTCCTGAGGATGAACGGGAAGAGGGGAAAACTATGAGAGACTAGCTCTAGGTGTTGGGACAGGCACAGGTCACTCTATTTTCCCATCAGGAAGAAGAATTAACCCCAGGCTCAGCCTGCCGCCCGGGACCAGAATAGGGCCTGAAGCAATCCTGCGCTTTTGCGGCCATCTCCCAAGAAAGCGAGTTGAAAAATGGAGCTCAGGGGCACTGCAATTCACAAACCTGCAGACTTATAAATGATCACTCTCGTCCACAAATATATTGAGGGAAGGCAACGAAGAGGATTTGAAAGCAAGGCAGAATTGCAGGAAACAGATTTCAGGAGGGAGAGTCAAATCGCCTTTAAAGCACAGGAAAAGCGGCAAAACCTCGACAAGATGCCCTTGGCCAAAAAGGGCGTATGCGTTTTTTCCTGAATATATTCAGGAAAAAACGCATACGCCCTTTTTGGCCAACCAAGCAACCTGGAAAGGCAAATCAGCGCTACAAAGAAGTCTCGCTTCCCATCGGTCAAAAGGGCCATGCTGAATAAAGTGTCAAAACCAGAAATGCAGGGCAGGCCATGAGGAAACGGGAGCCTTGTTACGATCATGGGCGGGATGTAAATTGCCAACAGCCACTCTGGAGAAGTGTACGATGTGTCCTGAAACATCTAAAAAACTCAGCTTAGAGAGCATAGGGCACTTCCACTCATGGGCGTATAAAGTGGGAAAATTAAAAACCAGCAAGACACAGGCACCTCAAAGTTTAGGGCTGCTCTGTTGACAAGAACCTCCAACTTCGTTACACCTTAAATATCCCAGGAAAGAGAAAAATGGATAAAGAAGTTGTGGTCCTTATGTACAATGGAATATCACTCAGCCATGAAATCAACGTCATAAGGCTAGTAGCAGCATGATGAGTGGATTTAGGTACGACGATTCTAAGTGAAATAAGTCACACAGAAAAAGACACTTATCATAAGATATCACTTATAGAGGGAATGAAAAAACCGCTACCCTTGAACTGAATTACAAAACAGAACAGAGTCACACGTTTAGAAAACACACAATGGCTGCTTAACGGGAAAGGTGAGGTGGGGTGATGAATAAAACAAGGGTTTCAAATTAGCTCAGATACCGTTCCATAAACCCAATATGTACTAGACAAGACCTACTCCTTGCTCAGTGAATTGGACTCAAAACCCCCTATTCACGGCCCAAGAATATATCTGACTAGTAAGAATCTTAAAACCTATGTATTGATATCTCTCTGTAAGTGAGTCAAGTGGGTGTGAAGTGACAGAAACACAGCAGTGAAAAGCAGCTAAACCCCATTATAAAAATCAATTACTTTTAAAAACCTGTGAAAAAAAGACAGTGAAAGAGAGAGAAATTCTTACAAAATTCGTTTAGGGGCAGTTATGCTACCTGGATTGACCATATCTAGACCCACAGCTGATTGAGACATAAGGGTGGACACTCTTGGGGATGAGAGGTTTGGTGAGGTTGGGTGAGGAAACGCAGACCCTTTAAAGTAATACTGCGTGGTACCCATCCCATGGGTCCCAAATCTCCAGGTTCAAGGGCATCTTCCTACATCGAAAACATGCATGAGAAACCCAGAAGATGGTACACCGTGTGATCGCGAAAGGTTTCTAAAACGCACCTCATTTCTCATCTCCTTGTGCTCGGGTTCGCCATTCCAGCTGCTTTACTAGCAATCTCCCTCCTTGGAGAATCAGCACCTTTAACCTCCTGTTCCGTACAGGTTGCAATTTGTCCTGAGGATGAACGGGAAGAGGGGAAAACAATGAGAGACTAGCTCTAGGTGTTGAGACAGGCACAGGTCACTCTATTTTCCCATCAGGAAGAAGAATTAACCACAGGCTCAGCCTGCCGCCCGGGACCAGAATAGAGCCTGAAGCAATCCTGCGCTTTTGCGGCCAGCTCCCAAGAAAGCGAGTTGAAAAATGGAGCTCAGGGGCACTGCAATTCACAAACCTGCAGACTTATAAATGATCACTCTCGTCCACAAATATATTGAGGGAAGGCAACGAAGAGGATTTGAAAGCAAGGCAGAATTGCAGGAAACAGATTTCAGGAGGGAGAGTCAAATCGCCTTTAAAGCACAGGAAAAGCGGCAAAACCTCGACAAGATGCCCTTGGCCAAAAAGGGCGTATGCGTTTTTTCCTGAAAATATTCAGGAAAAAACGCATACGCCCTTTTTGGCCAACCAAGCAACCTGGAAAGGCAAATCAGCGCTACAAAGAAGTCTCGCTTCCCATCGGTCAAAAGGGCCATGCTGAATAAAGTGTCAAAACCAGAAATGCAGGGCAGGCCATGAGGAAACGGGAGCCTTGTTACGATGATGGGTGGGATGTAAATTGCCAACAGCCACTCTGGAGAAGTGTACGATGTGTCCTGAAACATCTAAAAAACTCAGCTTAGAGAGCATAGGGCACTTCCACTCATGGGCATATAAAGTGGGAAAATTAAAAACCAGCAAGACACAGGCACCCCAAAGTTTAGGGCTGCTCTGTTGACAAGAACCTCCAACTTCGTTACACCTTAAATATCCCAGGAAAGAGAAAAATGAATAAAGAAGTTGTGGTCCTTATGTACAATGGAATATCACTCAGCCATGAAATCAACGTCATAAGGCTAGTAGCAGCATGATGAGTGGATTTAGGTACAACGATTCTAAGTGAAATAAGTCACACAGAAAAAGACACTTATCATAAGATATCACTTATAGAGGGAATGAAAAAACCGCTACCCTTGAACTGAATTACAAAACAGAACAGAGTCACACGTTTAGAAAACACACAATGGCTGCTTAACGGGAAAGGTGAGGTGGGGTGATGAATAAAACAAGGGTTTCAAATTAGCTCAGATACCGTTCCATAAACCCAATATGTACTAGACAAGACCTACTCCTTGCTCAGTGAATTGGACTCAAAACCCCCTATTCACGGCCCAAGAATATATCTGACTAGTAAGAATCTTAAAACCTATGTATTGATATCTCTCTGTAAGTGAGTCAAGTGGGTGTGAAGTGACATAAACACAGCAGTGAAAAGCAGCTAAACCCCATTATAAAAATCAATTACTTTTAAAAACCTGTGAAAAAAAGACAGTGAAAGAGAGAGAAATTCTTACAAAATTCGTTTAGGGGCAGTTATGCTACCTGGATTGACCATATCTAGACCCACAGCTGATTGAGACATAAGGGTGGACACTCTTGGGGATGAGAGGTTTGGTGAGGTTGGGTGAGGAAACGCAGACCCTTTAAAGTAATACTGCGTGGTACCCATCCCATGGGTCCCAAATCTCCAGGTTCAAGGGCATCTTCCTACATCGAAAACATGCATGAGAAACCCAGAAGATGGTACACCGTGTGATCGCGAAAGGTTTCTAAAACGCACCTCATTTCTCATGTCCTTGTGCTCGGGTTCACCATTCCAGCCGCATTACTAGCAATCTCCCTCCTTGGAGAATCAGCACCTTTAACCTCCTGTTCCGTACAGGTTGCAATTTGTCCTGAGGATGAACGGGAAGAAGGGGGAACCAATGAGAGACTAGCTCTAGGTGTTGGGACAGGCACAGGTCACTCTATTTTCCCATCAGGAAGAAGAATTAACCCCAGGCTCAGCCTGCCGCCCGGGACCAGAATAGGGCCTGAAGCAATCCTGCGCTTTTGCGGCCAGCTCCCAAGAAAGCGAGTTGAAAAATGGAGCTCAGGGGCACTGCAATTCACAAACCTGCAGACTTATAAATGATCACTCTCGTCCACAAATATATTGAGGGAAGGCAACGAAGAGGATTTGAAAGCAAGGCAGAATTGCAGGAAACAGATTTCAGGAGGGAGAGTCAAATCGCCTTTAAAGCACAGGAAAAGCGGCAAAACCTCGACAAGATGCCCTTGGCCAAAAAGGGCGTATGCGTTTTTTCCTGAATATATTCAGGAAAAAACGCATACGCCCTTTTTGGCCAACCAAGCAACCTGGAAAGGCAAATCAGCGCTACAAAGAAGTCTCGCTTCCCATCGGTCAAAAGGGCCATGCTGAATAAAGTGTCAAAACCAGAAATGCAGGGCAGGCCATGAGGAAACGGGAGCCTTGTTACGATCATGGGCGGGATGTAAATTGCCAACAGCCACTCTGGAGAAGTGTACGATGTGTCCTGAAACATCTAAAAAACTCAGCTTAGAGAGCATAGGGCACTTCCACTCATGGGCGTATAAAGTGGGAAAATTAAAAACCAGCAAGACACAGGCACCCCAAAGTTTAGGGCTGCTCTGTTGACAAGAACCTCCAACTTCGTTACACCTTAAATATCCCAGGAAAGAGAAAAATGGATAAAGAAGTTGTGGTCCTTATGTACAATGGAATATCACTCAGCCATGAAATCAACGTCATAAGGCTAGTAGCAGCATGATGAGTGGATTTAGGTACGACGATTCTAAGTGAAATAAGTCACACAGAAAAAGACACTTATCATAAGATATCACTTATAGAGGGAATGAAAAAACCGCTACCCTTGAACTGAATTACAAAACAGAACAGAGTCACACGTTTAGAAAACACACAATGGCTGCTTAACGGGAAAGGTGAGGTGGGGTGATGAATAAAACAAGGGTTTCAAATTAGCTCAGATACCGTTCCATAAACCCAATATGTACTAGACAAGACCTACTCCTTGCTCAGTGAATTGGACTCAAAACCTCCTATTCACGGCCCAAGAATATATCTGACTAGTAAGAATCTTAAAACCTATGTATTGATATCTCTCTGTAAGTGAGTCAAGTGGGTGTGAAGTGACATAAACACAGCAGTGAAAAGCAGCTAAACCCCATTATAAAAATCAATTACTTTTAAAAACCTGTGAAAAAAAGACAGTGAAAGAGAGAGAAATTCTTACAAAATTCCTTTAGGGGCAGTTATGCTACCTGGATTGACCATATCTAGACCCACAGCTGATTGAGACATAAGGGTGGACACTCTTGGGGATGAGAGGTTTGGTGAGGTTGGGTGAGTAAACGCAGACCCTTTAAAGTAATACTGCATGGTACCCATCCCATGGGTCCCAAATCTCCAGGTTCAAGGGCATCTTCCTACATCGAAAACATGCATGAGAAACCCAGAAGATGGTACACCGTGTGATCGCGAAAGGTTTCTAAAACGCACCTCATTTCTCATCTCCTTGTGCTCGGGTTCGCCATTCCAGCTGCTTTACTAGCAATCTCCCTCCTTGGAGAATCAGCATCTTTAACCTCCTGTTCCGTACAGGTTGCAATTTGTCCTGAGGATGAACGGGAAGAGGGGAAAACAATGAGAGACTAGCTCTAGGTGTTGAGACAGGCACAGGTCACTCTATTTTCCCATCAGGAAGAAGAATTAACCACAGGCTCAGCCTGCCGCCCGGGACCAGAATAGGGCCTGAAGCAATCCTGCGCTTTTGCGGCCAGCTCCCAAGAAAGCGAGTTGAAAAATGGAGCTCAGGCGCACTGCAATTCACAAACCTGCAGACTTATAAATGATCACTCTCGTCCACAAATATATTGAGGGAAGGCAACGAAGAGGATTTGAAAGCAAGGCAGAATTGCAGGAAACAGATTTCAGGAGGGAGAGTCAAATCGCCTTTAAAGCACAGGAAAAGCGGCAAAACCTCGACAAGATGCCCTTGGCCAAAAAGGGCGTATGCGTTTTTTCCTGAATATATTCAGGAAAAAACGCATACGCCCTTTTTGGCCAAGCAAGCAACCTGGAAAGGCGAATCAGCGCTACAAAGAAGTCTCGCTTCCCATCGGTCAAAAGGGCCATGCTGAATAAAGTGTCAAAACCAGAAATGCAGGGCAGGCCATGAGGAAACGGGAGCCTTGTTACGATGATGGGCGGGATGTAAATTGCCAACAGCCACTCTGGAGAAGTGTACGATGTGTCCTGAAACATCTAAAAAACTCAGCTTAGAGAGCATAGGGCACTTCCACTCATGGGCGTATAAAGTGGGAAAATTAAAAACCAGCAAGACACAGGCACCCCAAAGTTTAGGGCTGCTCTGTTGACAAGAACCTCCAACTTCGTTACACCTTAAATATCCCAGGAAAGAGAAAAATGGATAAAGAAGTTGTGGTCCTTATGTACAATGGAATATCACTCAGCCATGAAATCAACGTCATAAGGCTAGTAGCAGCATGATGAGTGGATTTAGGTACGACGATTCTAAGTGAAATAAGTCACACAGAAAAAGACACTTATCATAAGATATCACTTATAGAGGGAATGAAAAAACCGCTACCCTTGAACTGAATTACAAAACAGAACAGAGTCACACGTTTAGAAAACACACAATGGCTGCTTAACGGGAAAGGTGAGGTGGGGTGATGAATAAAACAAGGGTTTCAAATTAGCTCAGATACCGTTCCATAAACCCAATATGTACTAGACAAGACCTACTCCTTGCTCAGTGAATTGGACTCAAAACCTCCTATTCACGGCCCAAGAATATATCTGACTAGTAAGAATCTTAAAACCTATGTATTGATATCTCTCTGTAAGTGAGTCAAGTGGGTGTGAAGTGACATAAACACAGCAGTGAAAAGCAGCTAAACCCCATTATAAAAATCAATTACTTTTAAAAACCTGTGAAAAAAAGACAGTGAAAGAGAGAGAAATTCTTACAAAATTCCTTTAGGGGCAGTTATGCTACCTGGATTGACCATATCTAGACCCACAGCTGATTGAGACATAAGGGTGGACACTCTTGGGGATGAGAGGTTTGGTGAGGTTGGGTGAGTAAACGCAGACCCTTTAAAGTAATACTGCGTGGTACCCATCCCATGGGTCCCAAATCTCCAGGTTCAAGGGCATCTTCCTACATCGAAAACATGCATGAGAAACCCAGAAGATGGTACACCGTGTGATCGCGAAAGGTTTCTAAAACGCACCTCATTTCTCATCTCCTTGTGCTCGGGTTCGCCATTCCAGCTGCTTTACTAGCAATCTCCCTCCTTGGAGAATCAGCACCTTTAACCTCCTGTTCCGTACAGGTTGCAATTTGTCCTGAGGATGAACGGGAAGAGGGGAAAACAATGAGAGACTAGCTCTAGGTGTTGAGACAGGCACAGGTCACTCTATTTTCCCATCAGGAAGAAGAATTAACCACAGGCTCAGCCTGCCGCCCGGGACCAGAATAGGGCCTGAAGCAATCCTGCGCTTTTGCGGCCAGCTCCCAAGAAAGCGAGTTGAAAAATGGAGCTCAGGCGCACTGCAATTCACAAACCTGCAGACTTATAAATGATCACTCTCGTCCACAAATATATTGAGGGAAGGCAACGAAGAGGATTTGAAAGCAAGGCAGAATTGCAGGAAACAGATTTCAGGAGGGAGAGTCAAATCGCCTTTAAAGCACAGGAAAAGCGGCAAAACCTCGACAAGATGCCCTTGGCCAAAAAGGGCGTATGCGTTTTTTCCTGAATATATTCAGGAAAAAACGCATACGCCCTTTTTGGCCAAGCAAGCAACCTGGAAAGGCAAATCAGCGCTACAAAGAAGTCTCGCTTCCCATCGGTCAAAAGGGCCATGCTGAATAAAGTGTCAAAACCAGAAATGCAGGGCAGGCCATGAGGAAACGGGAGCCTTGTTACGATGATGGGCGGGATGTAAATTGCCAACAGCCACTCTGGAGAAGTGTACGATGTGTCCTGAAACATCTAAAAAACTCAGCTTAGAGAGCATAGGGAACTTCCACTCATGGGCGTATAAAGTGGGAAAATTAAAAACCAGCAAGACACAGGCACCCCAAAGTTTAGGGCTGCTCTGTTGACAAGAACCTCCAACTTCGTTACACCTTAAATATCCCAGGAAAGAGAAAAATGGATAAAGAAGTTGTGGTCCTTATGTACAATGGAATATCACTCAGCCATGAAATCAACGTCATAAGGCTAGTAGCAGCATGATGAGTGGATTTAGGTACGACGATTCTAAGTGATATAAGTCACACAGAAAAAGACACTTATCATAAGATATCACTTATAGAGGGAATGAAAAAACCGCTACCCTTGAACTGAATTACAAAACAGAACAGAGTCACACGTTTAGAAAACACACAATGGCTGCTTAACGGGAAAGGTGAGGTGGGGTGATGAATAAAACAAGGGTTTCAAATTAGCTCAGATACCGTTCCATAAACCCAATATGTACTAGACAAGACCTACTCCTTGCTCAGTGAATTGGACTCAAAACCCCCTATTCACGGCCCAAGAATATATCTGACTAGTAAGAATCTTAAAACCTATGTATTGATATCTCTCTGTAAGTGAGTCAAGTGGGTGTGAAGTGACAGAAACACAGCAGTGAAAAGCAGCTAAACCCCATTATAAAAATCAATTACTTTTAAAAACCTGTGAAAAAAAGACAGTGAAAGAGAGAGAAATTCTTACAAAATTCGTTTAGGGGCAGTTATGCTACCTGGATTGACCATATCTAGACCCACAGCTGATTGAGACATAAGGGTGGACACTCTTGGGGATGAGAGGTTTGGTGAGGTTGGGTGAGGAAACGCAGACCCTTTAAAGTAATACTGCGTGGTACCCATCCCATGGGTCCCAAATCTCCAGGTTCAAGGGCATCTTCCTACATCGAAAACATGCATGAGAAACCCAGAAGATGGTACACCGTGTGATCGTGAAAGGTTTCTAAAACGCACCTCATTTCTCATCTCCTTGTGCTCGGGTTCGCCATTCCAGCTGCTTTACTAGCAATCTCCCTCCTTGGAGAATCAGCACCTTTAACCTCCTGTTCCGTACAGGTTGCAATTTGTCCTGAGGATGAACGGGAAGAGGGGAAAACAATGAGAGACTAGCTCTAGGTGTTGAGACAGGCACAGGTCACTCTATTTTCCCATCAGGAAGAAGAATTAACCACAGGCTCAGCCTGCCGCCCGGGACCAGAATAGAGCCTGAAGCAATCCTGCGCTTTTGCGGCCAGCTCCCAAGAAAGCGAGTTGAAAAATGGAGATCAGGGGCACTGCAATTCACAAACCTGCAGACTTATAAATGATCACTCTCGTCCACAAATATATTGAGGGAAGGCAACGAAGAGGATTTGAAAGCAAGGCAGAATTGCAGGAAACAGATTTCAGGAGGGAGAGTCAAATCGCCTTTAAAGCACAGGAAAAGCGGCAAAACCTCGACAAGATGCCCTTGGCCAAAAAGGGCGTATGCGTTTTTTCCTGAATATATTCAGGAAAAAACGCATACGCCCTTTTTGGCCAACCAAGCAACCTGGAAAGGCAAATCAGCGCTACAAAGAAGTCTCGCTTCCCATCGGTCAAAAGGGCCATGCTGAATAAAGTGTCAAAACCAGAAATGCAGGGCAGGCCATGAGGAAACGGGAGCCTTGTTACGATGATGGGCGGGATGTAAATTGCCAACAGCCACTCTGGAGAAGTGTACGATGTGTCCTGAAACATCTAAAAAACTCAGCTTAGAGAGCATAGGGAACTTCCACTCATGGGCGTATAAAGTGGGAAAATTAAAAACCAGCAAGACACAGGCACCCCAAAGTTTAGGGCTGCTCTGTTGACAAGAACCTCCAACTTCGTTACACCTTAAATATCCCAGGAAAGAGAAAAATGGATAAAGAAGTTGTGGTCCTTATGTACAATGGAATATCACTCAGCCATGAAATCAACGTCATAAGGCTAGTAGCAGCATGATGAGTGGATTTAGGTACGACGATTCTAAGTGAAATAAGTCACACAGAAAAAGACACTTATCATAAGATATCACTTATAGAGGGAATGAAAAAACCGCTACCCTTGAACTGAATTACAAAACAGAACAGAGTCACACGTTTAGAAAACACACAATGGCTGCTTAACGGGAAAGGTGAGGTGGGGTGATGAATAAAACAAGGGTTTCAAATTAGCTCAGATACCGTTCCATAAACCCAATATGTACTAGACAAGACCTACTCCTTGCTCAGTGAATTGGACTCAAAACCCCCTATTCACGGCCCAAGAATATATCTGACTAGTAAGAATCTTAAAACCTATGTATTGATATCTCTCTGTAAGTGAGTCAAGTGGGTGTGAAGTGACATAAACACAGCAGTGAAAAGCAGCTAAACCCCATTATAAAAATCAATTACTTTTAAAAACCTGTGAAAAAAAGACAGTGAAAGAGAGAGAAATTCTTACAAAATTCGTTTAGGGGCAGTTATGCTACCTGGATTGACCATATCTAGACCCACAGCTGATTGAGACATAAGGGTGGACACTCTTGGGGATGAGAGGTATGGTGAGGTTGGGTGAGGAAACGCAGACCCTTTAAAGTAATACTGCGTGGTACCCATCCCATGGGTCCCAAATCTCCAGGTTCAAGGGCATCTTCCTACATCGAAAACATGCATGAGAAACCCAGAAGATGGTACACCGTGTGATCGCGAAAGGTTTCTAAAACGCACCTCATTTCTCATGTCCTTGTGCTCGGGTTCGCCATTCCAGCCGCATTACTAGCAATCTCCCTCCTTGGAGAATCAGCACCTTTAACCTCCTGTTCCGTACAGGTTGCAATTTGTCCTGAGGATGAACGGGAAGAAGGGGGAACCAATGAGAGACTAGCTCTAGGTGTTGGGACAGGCACAGGTCACTCTATTTTCCCATCAGGAAGAAGAATTAACCCCAGGCTCAGCCTGCCGCCCGGGACCAGAATAGGGCCTGAAGCAATCCTGCGCTTTTGCGGCCAGCTCCCAAGAAAGCTAGTTGAAAAATGGAGCTCAGGGGCACTGCAATTCACAAACCTGCAGACTTATAAATGATCACTCTCGTCCACAAATATATTGAGGGAAGGCAACGAAGAGGATTTGAAAGCAAGGCAGAATTGCAGGAAACAGATTTCAGGAGGGAGAGTCAAATCGCCTTTAAAGCACAGGAAAAGCGGCAAAACCTCGACAAGATGCCCTTGGCCAAAAAGGGCGTATGCGTTTTTTCCTGAATATATTCAGGAAAAAACGCATACGCCCTTTTTGGCCAACCAAGCAACCTGGAAAGGCAAATCAGCGCTACAAAGAAGTCTCGCTTCCCATCGGTCAAAAGGGCCATGCTGAATAAAGTGTCAAAACCAGAAATGCAGGGCAGGCCATGAGGAAACGGGAGCCTTGTTACGATGATGAGCGGGATGTAAATTGCCAACAGCCACTCTGGAGAAGTGTACGATGTGTCCTGAAACATCTAAAAAACTCAGCTTAGAGAGCATAGGGCACTTCCACTCATGGGCGTATAAAGTGGGAAAATTAAAAACCAGCAAGACACAGGCACCCCAAAGTTTAGGGCTGCTCTGTTGACAAGAACCTCCAACTTCGTTACACCTTAAATATCCCAGGAAAGAGAAAAATGGATAAAGAAGTTGTGGTCCTTATGTACAATGGAATATCACTCAGCCATGAAATCAACGTCATAAGGCTAGTAGCAGCATGATGAGTGGATTTAGGTACGACGATTCTAAGTGAAATAAGTCACACAGAAAAAGACACTTATCATAAGATATCACTTATAGAGGGAATGAAAAAACCGCTACCCTTGAACTGAATTACAAAACAGAACAGAGTCACACGTTTAGAAAACACACAATGGCTGCTTAACGGGAAAGGTGAGGTGGGGTGATGAATAAAACAAGGGTTTCAAATTAGCTCAGATACCGTTCCATAAACCCAATATGTACTAGACAAGACCTACTCCTTGCTCAGTGAATTGGACTCAAAACCCCCTATTCACGGCCCAAGAATATATCTGACTAGTAAGAATCTTAAAACCTATGTATTGATATCTCTCTGTAAGTGAGTCAAGTGGGTGTGAAGTGACAGAAACACAGCAGTGAAAAGCAGCTAAACCCCATTATAAAAATCAATTACTTTTAAAAACCTGTGAAAAAAAGACAGTGAAAGAGAGAGAAATTCTTACAAAATTCGTTTAGGGGCAGTTATGCTACCTGGATTGACCATATCTAGACCCACAGCTGATTGAGACATAAGGGTGGACACTCTTGGGGATGAGAGGTTTGGTGAGGTTGGGTGAGGAAACGCAGACCCTTTAAAGTAATACTGCGTGGTACCCATCCCATGGGTCCCAAATCTCCAGGTTCAAGGGCATCTTCCTACATCGAAAACATGCATGAGAAACCCAGAAGATGGTACACCGTGTGATCGCGAAAGGTTTCTAAAACGCACCTCATTTCTCATGTCCTTGTGCTCGGGTTCGCCATTCCAGCCGCATTACTAGCAATCTCCCTCCTTGGAGAATCAGCACCTTTAACCTCCTGTTCCGTACAGGTTGCAATTTGTCCTGAGGATGAACGGGAAGAAGGGGGAACCAATGAGAGACTAGCTCTAGGTGTTGGGACAGGCACAGGTCACTCTATTTTCCCATCAGGAAGAAGAATTAACCCCAGGCTCAGCCTGCCGCCCGGGACCAGAATAGGGCCTGAAGCAATCCTGCGCTTTTGCGGCCAGCTCCCAAGAAAGCGAGTTGAAAAATGGAGCTCAGGGGCACTGCAATTCACAAACCTGCAGACTTATAAATGATCACTCTCGTCCACAAATATATTGAGGGAAGGCAACGAAGAGGATTTGAAAGCAAGGCAGAATTGCAGGAAACAGATTTCAGGAGGGAGAGTCAAATCGCCTTTAAAGCACAGGAAAAGCGGCAAAACCTCGACAAGATGCCCTTGGCCAAAAAGGGCGTATGCGTTTTTTCCTGAATATATTCAGGAAAAAACGCATACGCCCTTTTTGGCCAACCAAGCAACCTGGAAAGGCAAATCAGCGCTACAAAGAAGTCTCGCTTCCCATCGGTCAAAAGGGCCATGCTGAATAAAGTGTCAAAACCAGAAATGCAGGGCAGGCCATGAGGAAACGGGAGCCTTGTTACGATCATGGGCGGGATGTAAATTGCCAACAGCCACTCTGGAGAAGTGTACGATGTGTCCTGAAACATCTAAAAAACTCAGCTTAGAGAGCATAGGGCACTTCCACTCATGGGCGTATAAAGTGGGAAAATTAAAAACCAGCAAGACACAGGCACCCCAAAGATTAGGGCTGCCTGTTGACAAGAACCTCCAACTTCGTTACACCTTAAATATCCCAGGAAAGAGAAAAATGGATAAAGAAGTTGTGGTCCTTATGTACAATGGAATATCACTCAGCCATGAAATCAACGTCATAAGGCTAGTAGCAGCATGATGAGTGGTTTTAGGTACGACGATTCTAAGTGAAATAAGTCACACAGAAAAAGACACTTATCATAAGATATCACTTATAGAGGGAATGAAAAAACCGCTACCCTTGAACTGAATTACAAAACAGAACAGAGTCACACGTTTAGAAAACACACAATGGCTGCTTAACGGGAAAGGTGACGTGGGGTGATGAATAAAACAAGGGTTTCAAATTAGCTCAGATACCGTTCCATAAACCCAATATGTACTAGACAAGACCTACTCCTTGCTCAGTGAATTGGACTCAAAACCCCCTATTCACGGCCCAAGAATATATCTGACTAGTAAGAATCTTAAAACCTATGTATTGATATCTCTCTGTAAGTGAGTCAAGTGGGTGTGAAGTGACATAAACACAGCAGTGAAAAGCAGCTAAACCCCATTATAAAAATCAATTACTTTTAAAAACCTGTGAAAAAAAGACAGTGAAAGAGAGAGAAATTCTTACAAAATTCGTTTAGGGGCAGTTATGCTACCTGGATTGACCATATCTAGACCCACAGCTGATTGAGACATAAGGGTGGACACTCTTGGGGATGAGAGGTTTGGTGAGGTTGGGTGAGGAAACGCAGACCCTTTAAAGTAATACTGCATGGTACCCATCCCATGGGTTCCAAATCTCCAGGTTCAAGGGCATCTTCCTACATCGAAAACATGCATGAGAAACCCAGAAGATGGTACACCGTGTGATCGCGAAAGGTTTCTAAAACGCACCTCATTTCTCATCTCCTTGTGCTCGGGTTCGCCATTCCAGCTGCTTTACTAGCAATCTCCCTCCTTGGAGAATCAGCACCTTTAACCTCCTGTTCCGTACAGGTTGCAGTTTGTCCTGAGGATGAACGGGAAGAGGGGAAAACTATGAGAGACTAGCTCTAGGTGTTGGGACAGGCACAGGTCACTCTATTTTCCCATCAGGAAGAAGAATTAACCCCAGGCTCAGCCTGCCGCCCGGGACCAGAATAGGGCCTGAAGCAATCCTGCGCTTTTGCGGCCAGCTCCCAAGAAAGCGAGTTGAAAAATGGAGCTCAGGGGCACTGCAATTCACAAACCTGCAGACTTATAAATGATCACTCTCGTCCACAAATATATTGAGGGAAGGCAACGAAGAGGATTTGAAAGCAAGGCAGAATTGCAGGAAACAGATTTCAGGAGAGAGAGTCAAATCGCCTTTAAAGCACAGGAAAAGCGGCAAAACCTCGACAAGATGCCCTTGGCCAAAAAGGGCGTATGCGTTTTTTCCTGAATATATTCAGGAAAAAACGCATACGCCCTTTTTGGCCAACCAAGCAACCTGGAAAGGCAAATCAGCGCTACAAAGAAGTCTCGCTTCCCATCGGTCAAAAGGGCCATGCTGAATAAAGTGTCAAAACCAGAAATGCAGGGCAGGCCATGAGGAAACGGGAGCCTTGTTACGATCATGGGCGGGATGTAAATTGCCAACAGCCACTCTGGAGAAGTGTACGATGTGTCCTGAAACATCTAAAAAACTCAGCTTAGAGAGCATAGGGCACTTCCACTCATGGGCGTATAAAGTGGGAAAATTAAAAACCAGCAAGACACAGGCACCCCAAAGTTTAGGGCTGCTCTGTTGACAAGAACCTCCAACTTCGTTACACCTTAAATATCCCAGGAAAGAGAAAAATGGATAAAGAAGTTGTGGTCCTTATGTACAATGGAATATCACTCAGCCATGAAATCAACGTCATAAGGCTAGTAGCAGCATGATGAGTGGATTTAGGTACGACGATTCTAAGTGAAATAAGTCACACAGAAAAAGACACTTATCATAAGATATCACTTATAGAGGGAATGAAAAAACCGCTACCCTTGAACTGAATTACAAAACAGAACAGAGTCACACGTTTAGAAAACACACAATGGCTGCTTAACGGGAAAGGTGAGGTGGGGTGATGAATAAAACAAGGGTTTCAAATTAGCTCAGATACCGTTCCATAAACCCAATATGTACTAGACAAGACCTACTCCTTGCTCAGTGAATTGGACTCAAAACCTCCTATTCACGGCCCAAGAATATATCTGACTAGTAAGAATCTTAAAACCTATGTATTGATATCTCTCTGTAAGTGAGTCAAGTGGGTGTGAAGTGACATAAACACAGCAGTGAAAAGCAGCTAAACCCCATTATAAAAATCAATTACTTTTAAAAACCTGTGAAAAAAAGACAGTGAAAGAGAGAGAAATTCTTACAAAATTCGTTTAGGGGCAGTTATGCTACCTGGATTGACCATATCTAGACCCACAGCTGATTGAGACATAAGGGTGGACACTCTTGGGGATGAGAGGTTTGGTGAGGTTGGGTGAGGAAACGCAGACCCTTTAAAGTAATACTGCGTGGTACCCATCCCATGGGTCCCAAATCTCCAGGTTCAAGGGCATCTTCCTACATCGAAAACATGCATGAGAAACCCAGAAGATGGTACACCGTGTGATCGCGAAAGGTTTCTAAAACGCACCTCATTTCTCATCTCCTTGTGCTCGGGTTCGCCATTCCAGCTGCTTTACTAGCAATCTCCCTCCTTGGAGAATCAGCACCTTTAACCTCCTGTTCCGTACAGGTTGCAATTTGTCCTGAGGAAGAACGGGAAGAGGGGAAAACAATGAGAGACTAGCTCTAGGTGTTGAGACAGGCACAGGTCACTCTATTTTCCCATCAGGAAGAAGAATTAACCACAGGCTCAGCCTGCCGCCCGGGACCAGAATAGGGCCTGAAGCAATCCTGCGCTTTTGCGGCCAGCTCCCAAGAAAGCGAGTTGAAAAATGGAGCTCAGGCGCACTGCAATTCACAAACCTGCAGACTTATAAATGATCACTCTCGTCCACAAATATATTGAGGGAAGGCAACGAAGAGGATTTGAAAGCAAGGCAGAATTGCAGGAAACAGATTTCAGGAGGGAGAGTCAAATCGCCTTTAAAGCACAGGAAAAGCGGCAAAACCTCGACAAGATGCCCTTGGCCAAAAAGGGCGTATGCGTTTTTTCCTGAATATATTCAGGAAAAAACGCATACGCCCTTTTTGGCCAACCAAGCAACCTGGAAAGGCAAATCAGCGCTACAAAGAAGTCTCGCTTCCCATCGGTCAAAAGGGCCATGCTGAATAAAGTGTCAAAACCAGAAATGCAGGGCAGGCCATGAGGAAACGGGAGCCTTGTTACGATCATGGGCGGGATGTAAATTGCCAACAGCCACTCTGGAGAAGTGTACGATGTGTCCTGAAACATCTAAAAAACTCAGCTTAGAGAGCATAGGGCACTTCCACTCATGGGCGTATAAAGTGGGAAAATTAAAAACCAGCAAGACACAGGCACCCCAAAGTTTAGGGCTGCTCTGTTGACAAGAACCTCCAACTTCGTTACACCTTAAATATCCCAGGAAAGAGAAAAATGGATAAAGAAGTTGTGGTCCTTATGTACAATGGAATATCACTCAGCCATGAAATCAACGTCATAAGGCTAGTAGCAGCATGATGAGTGGATTTAGGTACGACGATTCTAAGTGAAATAAGTCACACAGAAAAAGACACTTATCATAAGATATCACTTATAGAGGGAATGAAAAAACCGCTACCCTTGAACTGAATTACAAAACAGAACAGAGTCACACGTTTAGAAAACACACAATGGCTGCTTAACGGGAAAGGTGAGGTGGGGTGATGAATAAAACAAGGGTTTCAAATTAGCTCAGATACCGTTCCATAAACCCAATATGTACTAGACAAGACCTACTCCTTGCTCAGTGAATTGGACTCAAAACCCCCTATTCACGGCCCAAGAATATATCTGACTAGTAAGAATCTTAAAACCTATGTATTGATATCTCTCTGTAAGTGAGTCAAGTGGGTGTGAAGTGACAGAAACACAGCAGTGAAAAGCAGCTAAACCCCATTATAAAAATCAATTACTTTTAAAAACCTGTGAAAAAAAGACAGTGAAAGAGAGAGAAATTCTTACAAAATTCGTTTAGGGGCAGTTATGCTACCTGGATTGACCATATCTAGACCCACAGCTGATTGAGACATAAGGGTGGACACTCTTGGGGATGAGAGGTTTGGTGAGGTTGGGTGAGGAAACGCAGACCCTTTAAAGTAATACTGCGTGGTACCCATCCCATGGGTCCCAAATCTCCAGGTTCAAGGGCATCTTCCTACATCGAAAACATGCATGAGAAACCCAGAAGATGGTACACCGTGTGATCGCGAAAGGTTTCTAAAACGCACCTCATTTCTCATCTCCTTGTGCTCGGGTTCGCCATTCCAGCTGCTTTACTAGCAATCTCCCTCCTTGGAGAATCAGCACCTTTAACCTTCTGTTCCGTACAGGTTGCAATTTGTCCTGAGGATGAACGGGAAGAGGGGAAAACAATGAGAGACTAGCTCTAGGTGTTGAGACAGGCACAGGTCACTCTATTTTCCCATCAGGAAGAAGAATTAACCACAGGCTCAGCCTGCCGCCCGGGACCAGAATAGGGCCTGAAGCAATCCTGAGCTTTTGCGGCCAGCTCCCAAGAAAGCGAGTTGAAAAATGGAGCTCAGGCGCACTGCAATTCACAAACCTGCAGACTTATAAATGATCACTCTCGTCCACAAATATATTGAGGGAAGGCAACGAAGAGGATTTGAAAGCAAGGCAGAATTGCAGGGAACAGATTTCAGGAGAGAGAGTCAAATCGCCTTTAAAGCACAGGAAAAGCGGCAAAACCTCGACAAGATGCCCTTGGCCAAAAAGGGCGTATGCGTTTTTTCCTGAATATATTCAGGAAAAAACGCATACGCCCTTATTGGCCAACCAAGCAACCTGGAAAGGCAAATCAGCGCTACAAAGAAGTCTCGCTTCCCATCGGTCAAAAGGGCCATGCTGAATAAAGTGTCAAAACCAGAAATGCAGGGCAGGCCATGAGGAAACGGGAGCCTTGTTACGATGATGGGAGGGATGTAAATTGCCAACAGCCACTCTGGAGAAGTGTACGATGTGTCCTGAAACATCTAAAAAACTCAGCTTAGAGAGCATAGGGCACTTCCACTCATGGGCGAATAAAGTGGGAAAATTAAAAACCAGCAAGACACAGGCACCCCAAAGTTTAGGGCTGCTCTGTTGACAAGAACCTCCGACTTCGTTACACCTTAAATATCCCAGGAAAGAGAAAAATGGATAAAGAAGTTGTGGTCCTTATGTACAATGGAATATCACTCAGCCATGAAATCAACGTCATAAGGCTAGTAGCAGCATGATGAGTGGATTTAGGTACGACGATTCTAAGTGAAATAAGTCACACAGAAAAAGACACTTATCATAAGATATCACTTATAGAGGGAATGAAAAAACCGCTACCCTTGAACTGAATTACAAAACAGAACAGAGTCACACGTTTAGAAAACACACAATGGCTGCTTAACGGGAAAGGTGAGGTGGGGTGATGAATAAAACAAGGGTTTCAAATTAGCTCAGATACCGTTCCATAAACCCAATATGTACTAGACAAGACCTACTCCTTGCTCAGTGAATTGGACTCAAAACCCCCTATTCACGGCCCAAGAATATATCTGACTAGTAAGAATCTTAAAACCTATGTATTGATATATCTCTGTAAGTGAGTCAAGTGGGTGTGAAGTGACAGAAACACAGCAGTGAAAAGCAGCTAAACCCCATTATAAAAATCAATTACTTTTAAAAACCTGTGAAAAAAAGACAGTGAAAGAGAGAGAAATTCTTACAAAATTCGTTTAGGGGCAGTTATGCTACCTGGATTGACCATATCTAGACCCACAGCTGATTGAGACATAAGGGTGGACACTCTTGGGGATGAGAGGTTTGGTGAGGTTGGGTGAGGAAACGCAGACCCTTTAAAGTAATACTGCGTGGTACCCATCCCATGGGTCCCAAATCTCCAGGTTCAAGGGCATCTTCCTACATCGAAAACATGCATGAGAAACCCAGAAGATGGTACACCGTGTGATCGTGAAAGGTTTCTAAAACGCACCTCATTTCTCATCTCCTTGTGCTCGGGTTCGCCATTCCAGCTGCTTTACTAGCAATCTCCCTCCTTGGAGAATCAGCACCTTTAACCTCCTGTTCCGTACAGGTTGCAATTTGTCCTGAGGATGAACGGGAAGAGGGGAAAACAATGAGAGACTAGCTCTAGGTGTTGAGACAGGCACAGGTCACTCTATTTTCCCATCAGGAAGAAGAATTAAGCACAGGCTCAGCCTGCCGCCCGGGACCAGAATAGAGCCTGAAGCAATCCTGCGCTTTTGCGGCCAGCTCCCAAGAAAGCGAGTTGAAAAATGGAGATCAGGGGCACTGCAATTCACAAACCTGCAGACTTATAAATGATCACTCTCGTCCACAAATATATTGAGGGAAGGCAACGAAGAGGATTTGAAAGCAAGGCAGAATTGCAGGAAACAGATTTCAGGAGGGAGAGTCAAATCGCCTTTAAAGCACAGGAAAAGCGGCAAAACCTCGACAAGATGCCCTTGGCCAAAAAGGGCGTATGCGTTTTTTCCTGAATATATTCAGGAAAAAACGCATACGCCCTTTTTGGCCAACCAAGCAACCTGGAAAGGCAAATCAGCGCTACAAAGAAGTCTCGCTTCCCATCGGTCAAAAGGGCCATGCTGAATAAAGTGTCAAAACCAGAAATGCAGGGCAGGCCATGAGGAAACGGGAGCCTTGTTACGATGATGGGCGGGATGTAAATTGCCAACAGCCACTCTGGAGAAGTGTACGATGTGTCCTGAAACATCTAAAAAACTCAGCTTAGAGAGCATAGGGAACTTCCACTCATGGGCGTATAAAGTGGGAAAATTAAAAACCAGCAAGACACAGGCACCCCAAAGTTTAGGGCTGCTCTGTTGACAAGAACCTCCAACTTCGTTACACCTTAAATATCCCAGGAAAGAGAAAAATGGATAAAGAAGTTGTGGTCCTTATGTACAATGGAATATCACTCAGCCATGAAATCAACGTCATAAGGCTAGTAGCAGCATGATGAGTGGATTTAGGTACGACGATTCTAAGTGAAATAAGTCACACAGAAAAAGACACTTATCATAAGATATCACTTATAGAGGGAATGAAAAAACCGCTACCCTTGAACTGAATTACAAAACAGAACAGAGTCACACGTTTAGAAAACACACAATGGCTGCTTAACGGGAAAGGTGAGGTGGGGTGATGAATAAAACAAGGGTTTCAAATTAGCTCAGATACCGTTCCATAAACCCAATATGTACTAGACAAGACCTACTCCTTGCTCAGTGAATTGGACTCAAAACCCCCTATTCACGGCCCAAGAATATATCTGACTAGTAAGAATCTTAAAACCTATGTATTGATATCTCTCTGTAAGTGAGTCAAGTGGGTGTGAAGTGACATAAACACAGCAGTGAAAAGCAGCTAAACCCCATTATAAAAATCAATTACTTTTAAAAACCTGTGAAAAAAAGACAGTGAAAGAGAGAGAAATTCTTACAAAATTCGTTTAGGGGCAGTTATGCTACCTGGATTGACCATATCTAGACCCACAGCTGATTGAGACATAAGGTTGGACACTCTTGGGGATGAGAGGTTTGGTGAGGTTGGGTGAGGAAACGCAGACCCTTTAAAGTAATACTGCGTGGTACCCATCCCATGGGTCCCAAATCTCCAGGTTCAAGGGCATCTTCCTACATCGAAAACATGCATGAGAAACCCAGAAGATGGTACACCGTGTGATCGCGAAAGGTTTCTAAAACGCACCTCATTTCTCATGTCCTTGTGCTCGGGTTCGCCATTCCAGCCGCATTACTAGCAATCTCCCTCCTTGGAGAATCAGCACCTTTAACCTCCTGTTCCGTACAGGTTGCAATTTGTCCTGAGGATGAACGGGAAGAAGGGGGAACCAATGAGAGACTAGCTCTAGGTGTTGGGACAGGCACAGGTCACTCTATTTTCCCATCAGGAAGAAGAATTAACCCCAGGCTCAGCCTGCCGCCCGGGACCAGAATAGGGCCTGAAGCAATCCTGCGCTTTTGCGGCCAGCTCCCAAGAAAGCTAGTTGAAAAATGGAGCTCAGGGGCACTGCAATTCACAAACCTGCAGACTTATAAATGATCACTCTCGTCCACAAATATATTGAGGGAAGGCAACGAAGAGGATTTGAAAGCAAGGCAGAATTGCAGGAAACAGATTTCAGGAGGGAGAGTCAAATCGCCTTTAAAGCACAGGAAAAGCGGCAAAACCTCGACAAGATGCCCTTGGCCAAAAAGGGCGTATGCGTTTTTTCCTGAATATATTCAGGAAAAAACGCATACGCCCTTTTTGGCCAACCAAGCAACCTGGAAAGGCAAATCAGCGCTACAAAGAAGTCTCGCTTCCCATCGGTCAAAAGGGCCATGCTGAATAAAGTGTCAAAACCAGAAATGCAGGGCAGGCCATGAGGAAACGGGAGCCTTGTTACGATGATGAGCGGGATGTAAATTGCCAACAGCCACTCTGGAGAAGTGTACGATGTGTCCTGAAACATCTAAAAAACTCAGCTTAGAGAGCATAGGGAACTTCCACTGATGGGCGTATAAAGTGGGAAAATTAAAAACCAGCAAGACACAGGCACCCCAAAGTTTAGGGCTGCTCTGTTGACAAGAACCTCCAACTTCGTTACACCTTAAATATCCCAGGAAAGAGAAAAATGGATAAAGAAGTTGTGGTCCTTATGTACAATGGAATATCACTCAGCCATGAAATCAACGTCATAAGGCTAGTAGCAGCATGATGAGTGGATTTAGGTACGACGATTCTAAGTGAAATAAGTCACACAGAAAAAGACACTTATCATAAGATATCACTTATAGAGGGAATGAAAAAACCGCTACCCTTGAACTGAATTACAAAACAGAACAGAGTCACACGTTTAGAAAACACACAATGGCTGCTTAACGGGAAAGGTGAGGTGGGGTGATGAATAAAACAAGGGTTTCAAATTAGCTCAGATACCGTTCCATAAACCCAATATGTACTAGACAAGACCTACTCCTTGCTCAGTGAATTGGACTCAAAACCCCCTATTCACGGCCCAAGAATATATCTGACTAGTAAGAATCTTAAAACCTATGTATTGATATCTCTCTGTAAGTGAGTCAAGTGGGTGTGAAGTGACATAAACACAGCAGTGAAAAGCAGCTAAACCCCATTATAAAAATCAATTACTTTTAAAAACCTGTGAAAAAAAGACAGTGAAAGAGAGAGAAATTCTTACAAAATTCGTTTAGGGGCAGTTATGCTACCTGGATTGACCATATCTAGACCCACAGCTGATTGAGACATAAGGTTGGACACTCTTGGGGATGAGAGGTTTGGTGAGGTTGGGTGAGGAAACGCAGACCCTTTAAAGTAATACTGCGTGGTACCCATCCCATGGGTCCCAAATCTCCAGGTTCAAGGGCATCTTCCTACATCGAAAACATGCATGAGAAACCCAGAAGATGGTACACCGTGTGATCGCGAAAGGTTTCTAAAACGCACCTCATTTCTCATGTCCTTGTGCTCGGGTTCGCCATTCCAGCCGCATTACTAGCAATCTCCCTCCTTGGAGAATCAGCACCTTTAACCTCCTGTTCCGTACAGGTTGCAATTTGTCCTGAGGATGAACGGGAAGAAGGGGGAACCAATGAGAGACTAGCTCTAGGTGTTGGGACAGGCACAGGTCACTCTATTTTCCCATCAGGAAGAAGAATTAACCCCAGGCTCAGCCTGCCGCCCGGGACCAGAATAGGGCCTGAAGCAATCCTGCGCTTTTGCGGCCAGCTCCCAAGAAAGCTAGTTGAAAAATGGAGCTCAGGGGCACTGCAATTCACAAACCTGCAGACTTATAAATGATCACTCTCGTCCACAAATATATTGAGGGAAGGCAACGAAGAGGATTTGAAAGCAAGGCAGAATTGCAGGAAACAGATTTCAGGAGGGAGAGTCAAATCGCCTTTAAAGCACAGGAAAAGCGGCAAAACCTCGACAAGATGCCCTTGGCCAAAAAGGGCGTATGCGTTTTTTCCTGAATATATTCAGGAAAAAACGCATACGCCCTTTTTGGCCAACCAAGCAACCTGGAAAGGCAAATCAGCGCTACAAAGAAGTCTCGCTTCACATCGGTCAAAAGGGCCATGCTGAATAAAGTGTCAAAACCAGAAATGCAGGGCAGGCCATGAGGAAACGGGAGCCTTGTTACGATGATGAGCGGGATGTAAATTGCCAACAGCCACTCTGGAGAAGTGTACGATGTGTCCTGAAACATCTAAAAAACTCAGCTTAGAGAGCATAGGGAACTTCCACTGATGGGCGTATAAAGTGGGAAAATTAAAAACCAGCAAGACACAGGCACCCCAAAGTTTAGGGCTGCTCTGTTGACAAGAACCTCCAACTTCGTTACACCTTAAATATCCCAGGAAAGAGAAAAATGGATAAAGAAGTTGTGGTCCTTATGTACAATGGAATATCACTCAGCCATGAAATCAACGTCATAAGGCTAGTAGCAGCATGATGAGTGGATTTAGGTACGACGATTCTAAGTGAAATAAGTCACACAGAAAAAGACACTTATCATAAGATATCACTTATAGAGGGAATGAAAAAACCGCTACCCTTGAACTGAATTACAAAACAGAACAGAGTCACACGTTTAGAAAACACACAATGGCTGCTTAACGGGAAAGGTGAGGTGGGGTGATGAATAAAACAAGGGTTTCAAATTAGCTCAGATACCGTTCCATAAACCCAATATGTACTAGACAAGACCTACTCCTTGCTCAGTGAATTGGACTCAAAACCCCCTATTCACGGCCCAAGAATATATCTGACTAGTAAGAATCTTAAAACCTATGTATTGATATCTCTCTGTAAGTGAGTCAAGTGGGTGTGAAGTGACAGAAACACAGCAGTGAAAAGCAGCTAAACCCCATTATAAAAATCAATTACTTTTAAGAACCTGTGAAAAAAAGACAGTGAAAGAGAGAGAAATTCTTACAAAATTCGTTTAGGGGCAGTTATGCTACCTGGATTGACCATATCTAGACCCACAGCTGATTGAGATATAAGGGTGGACACTCTTGGGGATGAGAGGTTTGGTGAGGTTGGGTGAGGAAACGCAGACCCTTTAAAGTAATACTGCGTGGTACCCATCCCATGGGTCCCAAATCTCCAGGTTCAAGGGCATCTTCCTACATCGAAAACATGCATGAGAAACCCAGAAGATGGTACACCGTGTGATCGCGAAAGGTTTCTAAAACGCACCTCATTTCTCATCTCCTTGTGCTCGGGTTCGCCACTCCAGCTGCTTTACTAGCAATCTCCCTCCTTGGAGAATCAGCACCTTTAACCTTCTGTTCCGTACAGGTTGCAATTTGTCCTGAGGATGAACGGGAAGAGGGGAAAACAATGAGAGACTAGCTCTAGGTGTTGAGACAGGCACAGGTCACTCTATTTTCCCATCAGGAAGAAGAATTAACCACAGGCTCAGCCTGCCGCCCGGGACCAGAATAGGGCCTGAAGCAATCCTGCGCTTTTGCGGCCAGCTCCCAAGAAAGCGAGTTGAAAAATGGAGCTCAGGCGCACTGCAATTCACAAACCTGCAGACTTATAAATGATCACTCTCGTCCACAAATATATTGAGGGAAGGCAACGAAGAGGATTTGAAAGCAAGGCAGAATTGCAGGAAACAGATTTCAGGAGAGAGAGTCAAATCGCCTTTAAAGCACAGGAAAAGCGGCAAAACCTCGACAAGATGCCCTTGGCCAAAAAGGGCGTATGCGTTTTTTCCTGAATATATTCAGGAAAAAACGCATACGCCCTTTTTGGCCAACCAAGCAACCTGGAAAGGCAAATCAGCGCTACAAAGAAGTCTCGCTTCCCATCGGTCAAAAGGGCCATGCTGAATAAAGTGTCAAAACCAGAAATGCAGGGCAGGCCATGAGGAAACGGGAGCCTTGTTACGATGATGGGAGGGATGTAAATTGCCAACAGCCACTCTGGAGAAGTGTACGATGTGTCCTGAAACATCTAAAAAACTCAGCTTAGAGAGCATAGGGCACTTCCACTCATGGGCATATAAAGTGGGAAAATTAAAAACCAGCAAGACACAGGCACCCCAAAGTTTAGGGCTGCTCTGTTGACAAGAACCTCCAACTTCGTTACACCTTAAATATCCCAGGAAAGAGAAAAATGGATAAAGAAGTTGTGGTCCTTATGTACAATGGAATATCACTCAGCCATGAAATCAACGTCATAAGGCTAGTAGCAGCATGATGAGTGGATTTAGGTACGACGATTCTAAGTGAAATAAGTCACACAGAAAAAGACACTTATCATAAGATATCACTTATAGAGGGAATGAAAAAACCGCTACCCTTGAACTGAATTACAAAACAGAACAGAGTCACACGTTTAGAAAACACACAATGGCTGCTTAACGGGAAAGGTGAGGTGGGGTGATGAATAAAACAAGGGTTTCAAATTAGCTCAGATACCGTTCCATAAACCCAATATGTACTAGACAAGACCTACTCCTTGCTCAGTGAATTGGACTCAAAACCCCCTATTCACGGCCCAAGAATATATCTGACTAGTAAGAATCTTAAAACCTATGTATTGATATCTCTCTGTAAGTGAGTCAAGTGGGTGTGAAGTGACAGAAACACAGCAGTGAAAAGCAGCTAAACCCCATTATAAAAATCAATTACTTTTAAAAACCTGTGAAAAAAAGACAGTGAAAGAGAGAGAAATTCTTACAAAATTCGTTTAGGGGCAGTTATGCTACCTGGATTGACCATATCTAGACCCACAGCTGATTGAGACATAAGGGTGGACACTCTTGGGGATGAGAGGTTTGGTGAGGTTGGGTGAGGAAACGCAGACCCTTTAAAGTAATACTGCGTGGTACCCATCCCATGGGTCCCAAATCTCCAGGTTCAAGGGCATCTTCCTACATCGAAAACATGCATGAGAAACCCAGAAGATGGTACACCGTGTGATCGCGAAAGGTTTCTAAAACGCACCTCATTTCTCATGTCCTTGTGCTCGGGTTCGCCATTCCAGCCGCATTACTAGCAATCTCCCTCCTTGGAGAATCAGCACCTTTAACCTCCTGTTCCGTACAGGTTGCAATTTGTCCTGAGGATGAACGGGAAGAAGGGGGAACCAATGAGAGACTAGCTCTAGGTGTTGGGACAGGCACAGGTCACTCTATTTTCCCATCAGGAAGAAGAATTAACCCCAGGCTCAGCCTGCCGCCCGGGACCAGAATAGGGCCTGAAGCAATCCTGCGCTTTTGCGGCCAGCTCCCAAGAAAGCGAGTTGAAAAATGGAGCTCAGGGGCACTGCAATTCACAAACCTGCAGACTTATAAATGATCACTCTCGTCCACAAATATATTGAGGGAAGGCAACGAAGAGGATTTGAAAGCAAGGCAGAATTGCAGGAAACAGATTTCAGGAGGGAGAGTCAAATCGCCTTTAAAGCACAGGAAAAGCGGCAAAACCTCGACAAGATGCCCTTGGCCAAAAAGGGCGTATGCGTTTTTTCCTGAATATATTCAGGAAAAAACGCATACGCCCTTTTTGGCCAACCAAGCAACCTGGAAAGGCAAATCAGCGCTACAAAGAAGTCTCGCTTCCCATCGGTCAAAAGGGCCATGCTGAATAAAGTGTCAAAACCAGAAATGCAGGGCAGGCCATGAGGAAACGGGAGCCTTGTTACGATGATGGGCGGGATGTAAATTGCCAACAGCCACTCTGGAGAAGTGTACGATGTGTCCTGAAACATCTAAAAAACTCAGCTTAGAGAGCATAGGGCACTTCCA
The DNA here is from genome assembly GCF_965194825.1 of Balaenoptera physalus. Lineage (NCBI taxonomy): Eukaryota > Metazoa > Chordata > Mammalia > Artiodactyla > Balaenopteridae > Balaenoptera > Balaenoptera physalus. The sequence continues at coordinate 176,141 of NW_028125634.1, forward strand.
CTCATGGGCGTATAAAGTGGGAAAATTAAAAACCAGCAAGACACAGGCACCCCAAAGATTCGGGCTGCCTGTTGACAAGAACCTCCAACTTCGTTACACCTTAAATATCCCAGGAAAGAGAAAAATGGATAAAGAAGTTGTGGTCCTTATGTACAATGGAATATCACTCAGCCATGAAATCAACGTCATAAGGCTAGTAGCAGCATGATGAGTGGTTTTAGGTACGACGATTCTAAGTGAAATAAGTCACACAGAAAAAGACACTTATCATAAGATATCACTTATAGAGGGAATGAAAAAACCGCTACCCTTGAACTGAATTACAAAACAGAACAGAGTCACACGTTTAGAAAACACACAATGGCTGCTTAACGGGAAAGGTGACGTGGGGTGATGAATAAAACAAGGGTTTCAAATTAGCTCAGATACCGTTCCATAAACCCAATATGTACTAGACAAGACCTACTCCTTGCTCAGTGAATTGGACTCAAAACCCCCTATTCACGGCCCAAGAATATATCTGACTAGTAAGAATCTTAAAACCTATGTATTGATATCTCTCTGTAAGTGAGTCAAGTGGGTGTGAAGTGACATAAACACAGCAGTGAAAAGCAGCTAAACCCCATTATAAAAATCAATTACTTTTAAAAACCTGTGAAAAAAAGACAGTGAAAGAGAGAGAAATTCTTACAAAATTCGTTTAGGGGCAGTTATGCTACCTGGATTGACCATATCTAGACCCACAGCTGATTGAGACATAAGGGTGGACACTCTTGGGGATGAGAGGTTTGGTGAGGTTGGGTGAGGAAACGCAGACCCTTTAAAGTAATACTGCGTGGTACCCATCCCATGGGTCCCAAATCTCCAGGTTCAAGGGCATCTTCCTACATCGAAAACATGCATGAGAAACCCAGAAGATGGTACACCGTGTGATCGCGAAAGGTTTCTAAAACGCACCTCATTTCTCATGTCCTTGTGCTCGGGTTCGCCATTCCAGCCGCATTACTAGCAATCTCCCTCCTTGGAGAATCAGCACCTTTAACCTCCTGTTCCGTACAGGTTGCAATTTGTCCTGAGGATGAACGGGAAGAAGGGGGAACCAATGAGAGACTAGCTCTAGGTGTTGGGACAGGCACAGGTCACTCTATTTTCCCATCAGGAAGAAGAATTAACCCCAGGCTCAGCCTGCCGCCCGGGACCAGAATAGGGCCTGAAGCAATCCTGCGCTTTTGCGGCCAGCTCCCAAGAAAGCTAGTTGAAAAATGGAGCTCAGGGGCACTGCAATTCACAAACCTGCAGACTTATAAATGATCACTCTCGTCCACAAATATATTGAGGGAAGGCAACGAAGAGGATTTGAAAGCAAGGCAGAATTGCAGGAAACAGATTTCAGGAGGGAGAGTCAAATCGCCTTTAAAGCACAGGAAAAGCGGCAAAACCTCGACAAGATGCCCTTGGCCAAAAAGGGCGTATGCGTTTTTTCCTGAATATATTCAGGAAAAAACGCATACGCCCTTTTTGGCCAAGCAAGCAACCTGGAAAGGCAAATCAGCGCTACAAAGAAGTCTCGCTTCCCATCGGTCAAAAGGGCCATGCTGAATAAAGTGTCAAAACCAGAAATGCAGGGCAGGCCATGAGGAAACGGGAGCCTTGTTACGATGATGAGCGGGATGTAAATTGCCAACAGCCACTCTGGAGAAGTGTACGATGTGTCCTGAAACATCTAAAAAACTCAGCTTAGAGAGCATAGGGAACTTCCACTGATGGGCGTATAAAGTGGGAAAATTAAAAACCAGCAAGACACAGGCACCCCAAAGTTTAGGGCTGCTCTGTTGACAAGAACCTCCAACTTCGTTACACCTTAAATATCCCAGGAAAGAGAAAAATGGATAAAGAAGTTGTGGTCCTTATGTACAATGGAATATCACTCAGCCATGAAATCAACGTCATAAGGCTAGTAGCAGCATGATGAGTGGATTTAGGTATGACGATTCTAAGTGAAATAAGTCACACAGAAAAAGACACTTATCATAAGATATCACTTATAGAGGGAATGAAAAAACCGCTACCCTTGAACTGAATTACAAAACAGAACAGAGTCACACGTTTAGAAAACACACAATGGCTGCTTAACGGGAAAGGTGAGGTGGGGTGATGAATAAAACAAGGGTTTCAAATTAGCTCAGATACCGTTCCATAAACCCAATATGTACTAGACAAGACCTACTCCTTGCTCAGTGAATTGGACTCAAAACCCCCTATTCACGGCCCAAGAATATATCTGACTAGTAAGAATCTTAAAACCTATGTATTGATATCTCTCTGTAAGTGAGTCAAGTGGGTGTGAAGTGACAGAAACACAGCAGTGAAAAGCAGCTAAACCCCATTATAAAAATCAATTACTTTTAAGAACCTGTGAAAAAAAGACAGTGAAAGAGAGAGAAATTCTTACAAAATTCGTTTAGGGGCAGTTATGCTACCTGGATTGACCATATCTAGACCCACAGCTGATTGAGATATAAGGGTGGACACTCTTGGGGATGAGAGGTTTGGTGAGGTTGGGTGAGGAAACGCAGACCCTTTAAAGTAATACTGCGTGGTACCCATCCCATGGGTCCCAAATCTCCAGGTTCAAGGGCATCTTCCTACATCGAAAACATGCATGAGAAACCCAGAAGATGGTACACCGTGTGATCGCGAAAGGTTTCTAAAACGCACCTCATTTCTCATCTCCTTGTGCTCGGGTTCGCCACTCCAGCTGCTTTACTAGCAATCTCCCTCCTTGGAGAATCAGCACCTTTAACCTTCTGTTCCGTACAGGTTGCAATTTGTCCTGAGGATGAACGGGAAGAGGGGAAAACAATGAGAGACTAGCTCTAGGTGTTGAGACAGGCACAGGTCACTCTATTTTCCCATCAGGAAGAAGAATTAACCACAGGCTCAGCCTGCCGCCCGGGACCAGAATAGGGCCTGAAGCAATCCTGCGCTTTTGCGGCCAGCTCCCAAGAAAGCGAGTTGAAAAATGGAGCTCAGGCGCACTGCAATTCACAAACCTGCAGACTTATAAATGATCACTCTCGTCCACAAATATATTGAGGGAAGGCAACGAAGAGGATTTGAAAGCAAGGCAGAATTGCAGGAAACAGATTTCAGGAGAGAGAGTCAAATCGCCTTTAAAGCACAGGAAAAGCGGCAAAACCTCGACAAGATGCCCTTGGCCAAAAAGGGCGTATGCGTTTTTTCCTGAATATATTCAGGAAAAAACGCATACGCCCTTTTTGGCCAACCAAGCAACCTGGAAAGGCAAATCAGCGCTACAAAGAAGTCTCGCTTCCCATCGGTCAAAAGGGCCATGCTGAATAAAGTGTCAAAACCAGAAATGCAGGGCAGGCCATGAGGAAACGGGAGCCTTGTTACGATGATGGGAGGGATGTAAATTGCCAACAGCCACTCTGGAGAAGTGTACGATGTGTCCTGAAACATCTAAAAAACTCAGCTTAGAGAGCATAGGGCACTTCCACTCATGGGCATATAAAGTGGGAAAATTAAAAACCAGCAAGACACAGGCACCCCAAAGTTTAGGGCTGCTCTGTTGACAAGAACCTCCAACTTCGTTACACCTTAAATATCCCAGGAAAGAGAAAAATGGATAAAGAAGTTGTGGTCCTTATGTACAATGGAATATCACTCAGCCATGAAATCAACGTCATAAGGCTAGTAGCAGCATGATGAGTGGATTTAGGTACGACGATTCTAAGTGAAATAAGTCACACAGAAAAAGACACTTATCATAAGATATCACTTATAGAGGGAATGAAAAAACCGCTACCCTTGAACTGAATTACAAAACAGAACAGAGTCACACGTTTAGAAAACACACAATGGCTGCTTAACGGGAAAGGTGAGGTGGGGTGATGAATAAAACAAGGGTTTCAAATTAGCTCAGATACCGTTCCATAAACCCAATATGTACTAGACAAGACCTACTCCTTGCTCAGTGAATTGGACTCAAAACCCCCTATTCACGGCCCAAGAATATATCTGACTAGTAAGAATCTTAAAACCTATGTATTGATATCTCTCTGTAAGTGAGTCAAGTGGGTGTGAAGTGACAGAAACACAGCAGTGAAAAGCAGCTAAACCCCATTATAAAAATCAATTACTTTTAAAAACCTGTGAAAAAAAGACAGTGAAAGAGAGAGAAATTCTTACAAAATTCGTTTAGGGGCAGTTATGCTACCTGGATTGACCATATCTAGACCCACAGCTGATTGAGACATAAGGGTGGACACTCTTGGGGATGAGAGGTTTGGTGAGGTTGGGTGAGGAAACGCAGACCCTTTAAAGTAATACTGCGTGGTACCCATCCCATGGGTCCCAAATCTCCAGGTTCAAGGGCATCTTCCTACATCGAAAACATGCATGAGAAACCCAGAAGATGGTACACCGTGTGATCGCGAAAGGTTTCTAAAACGCACCTCATTTCTCATGTCCTTGTGCTCGGGTTCGCCATTCCAGCCGCATTACTAGCAATCTCCCTCCTTGGAGAATCAGCACCTTTAACCTCCTGTTCCGTACAGGTTGCAATTTGTCCTGAGGATGAACGGGAAGAAGGGGGAACCAATGAGAGACTAGCTCTAGGTGTTGGGACAGGCACAGGTCACTCTATTTTCCCATCAGGAAGAAGAATTAACCCCAGGCTCAGCCTGCCGCCCGGGACCAGAATAGGGCCTGAAGCAATCCTGCGCTTTTGCGGCCAGCTCCCAAGAAAGCGAGTTGAAAAATGGAGCTCAGGGGCACTGCAATTCACAAACCTGCAGACTTATAAATGATCACTCTCGTCCACAAATATATTGAGGGAAGGCAACGAAGAGGATTTGAAAGCAAGGCAGAATTGCAGGAAACAGATTTCAGGAGGGAGAGTCAAATCGCCTTTAAAGCACAGGAAAAGCGGCAAAACCTCGACAAGATGCCCTTGGCCAAAAAGGGCGTATGCGTTTTTTCCTGAATATATTCAGGAAAAAACGCATACGCCCTTTTTGGCCAACCAAGCAACCTGGAAAGGCAAATCAGCGCTACAAAGAAGTCTCGCTTCCCATCGGTCAAAAGGGCCATGCTGAATAAAGTGTCAAAACCAGAAATGCAGGGCAGGCCATGAGGAAACGGGAGCCTTGTTACGATGATGGGCGGGATGTAAATTGCCAACAGCCACTCTGGAGAAGTGTACGATGTGTCCTGAAACATCTAAAAAACTCAGCTTAGAGAGCATAGGGCACTTCCACTCATGGGCGTATAAAGTGGGAAAATTAAAAACCAGCAAGACACAGGCACCCCAAAGATTCGGGCTGCCTGTTGACAAGAACCTCCAACTTCGTTACACCTTAAATATCCCAGGAAAGAGAAAAATGGATAAAGAAGTTGTGGTCCTTATGTACAATGGAATATCACTCAGCCATGAAATCAACGTCATAAGGCTAGTAGCAGCATGATGAGTGGATTTAGGTACGACGATTCTAAGTGAAATAAGTCACACAGAAAAAGACACTTATCATAAGATATCACTTATAGAGGGAATGAAAAAACCGCTACCCTTGAACTGAATTACAAAACAGAACAGAGTCACACGTTTAGAAAACACACAATGGCTGCTTAACGGGAAAGGTGAGGTGGGGTGATGAATAAAACAAGGGTTTCAAATTAGCTCAGATACCGTTCCATAAACCCAATATGTACTAGACAAGACCTACTCCTTGCTCAGTGAATTGGACTCAAAACCCCCTATTCACGGCCCAAGAATATATCTGACTAGTAAGAATCTTAAAACCTATGTATTGATATCTCTCTGTAAGTGAGTCAAGTGGGTGTGAAGTGACAGAAACACAGCAGTGAAAAGCAGCTAAACCCCATTATAAAAATCAATTACTTTTAAAAACCTGTGAAAAAAAGACAGTGAAAGAGAGAGAAATTCTTACAAAATTCGTTTAGGGGCAGTTATGCTACCTGGATTGACCATATCTAGACCCACAGCTGATTGAGACATAAGGGTGGACACTCTTGGGGATGAGAGGTTTGGTGAGGTTGGGTGAGGAAACGCAGACCCTTTAAAGTAATACTGCGTGGTACCCATCCCATGGGTCCCAAATCTCCAGGTTCAAGGGCATCTTCCTACATCGAAAACATGCATGAGAAACCCAGAAGATGGTACACCGTGTGATCGCGAAAGGTTTCTAAAACGCACCTCATTTCTCATGTCCTTGTGCTCGGGTTCGCCATTCCAGCCGCATTACTAGCAATCTCCCTCCTTGGAGAATCAGCACCTTTAACCTCCTGTTCCGTACAGGTTGCAATTTGTCCTGAGGATGAACGGGAAGAAGGGGGAACCAATGAGAGACTAGCTCTAGGTGTTGGGACAGGCACAGGTCACTCTATTTTCCCATCAGGAAGAAGAATTAACCCCAGGCTCAGCCTGCCGCCCGGGACCAGAATAGGGCCTGAAGCAATCCTGCGCTTTTGCGGCCAGCTCCCAAGAAAGCGAGTTGAAAAATGGAGCTCAGGGGCACTGCAATTCACAAACCTGCAGACTTATAAATGATCACTCTCGTCCACAAATATATTGAGGGAAGGCAACGAAGAGGATTTGAAAGCAAGGCAGAATTGCAGGAAACAGATTTCAGGAGGGAGAGTCAAATCGCCTTTAAAGCACAGGAAAAGCGGCAAAACCTCGACAAGATGCCCTTGGCCAAAAAGGGCGTATGCGTTTTTTCCTGAATATATTCAGGAAAAAACGCATACGCCCTTTTTGGCCAACCAAGCAACCTGGAAAGGCAAATCAGCGCTACAAAGAAGTCTCGCTTCCCATCGGTCAAAAGGGCCATGCTGAATAAAGTGTCAAAACCAGAAATGCAGGGCAGGCCATGAGGAAACGGGAGCCTTGTTACGATCATGGGCGGGATGTAAATTGCCAACAGCCACTCTGGAGAAGTGTACGATGTGTCCTGAAACATCTAAAAAACTCAGCTTAGAGAGCATAGGGCACTTCCACTCATGGGCGTATAAAGTGGGAAAATTAAAAACCAGCAAGACACAGGCACCCCAAAGATTAGGGCTGCCTGTTGACAAGAACCTCCAACTTCGTTACACCTTAAATATCCCAGGAAAGAGAAAAATGGATAAAGAAGTTGTGGTCCTTATGTACAATGGAATATCACTCAGCCATGAAATCAACGTCATAAGGCTAGTAGCAGCATGATGAGTGGTTTTAGGTACGACGATTCTAAGTGAAATAAGTCACACAGAAAAAGACACTTATCATAAGATATCACTTATAGAGGGAATGAAAAAACCGCTACCCTTGAACTGAATTACAAAACAGAACAGAGTCACACGTTTAGAAAACACACAATGGCTGCTTAACGGGAAAGGTGACGTGGGGTGATGAATAAAACAAGGGTTTCAAATTAGCTCAGATACCGTTCCATAAACCCAATATGTACTAGACAAGACCTACTCCTTGCTCAGTGAATTGGACTCAAAACCCCCTATTCACGGCCCAAGAATATATCTGACTAGTAAGAATCTTAAAACCTATGTATTGATATCTCTCTGTAAGTGAGTCAAGTGGGTATGAAGTGACATAAACACAGCAGTGAAAAGCAGCTAAACCCCATTATAAAAATCAATTACTTTTAAAAACCTGTGAAAAAAAGACAGTGAAAGAGAGAGAAATTCTTACAAAATTCGTTTAGGGGCAGTTATGCTACCTGGATTGACCATATCTAGACCCACAGCTGATTGAGACATAAGGGTGGACACTCTTGGGGATGAGAGGTTTGGTGAGGTTGGGTGAGGAAACGCAGACCCTTTAAAGTAATACTGCATGGTACCCATCCCATGGGTTCCAAATCTCCAGGTTCAAGGGCATCTTCCTACATCGAAAACATGCATGAGAAACCCAGAAGATGGTACACCGTGTGATCGCGAAAGGTTTCTAAAACGCACCTCATTTCTCATCTCCTTGTGCTCGGGTTCGCCATTCCAGCTGCTTTACTAGCAATCTCCCTCCTTGGAGAATCAGCACCTTTAACCTCCTGTTCCGTACAGGTTGCAGTTTGTCCTGAGGATGAACGGGAAGAGGGGAAAACTATGAGAGACTAGCTCTAGGTGTTGGGACAGGCACAGGTCACTCTATTTTCCCATCAGGAAGAAGAATTAACCCCAGGCTCAGCCTGCCGCCCGGGACCAGAATAGGGCCTGAAGCAATCCTGCGCTTTTGCGGCCAGCTCCCAAGAAAGCGAGTTGAAAAATGGAGCTCAGGGGCACTGCAATTCACAAACCTGCAGACTTATAAATGATCACTCTCGTCCACAAATATATTGAGGGAAGGCAACGAAGAGGATTTGAAAGCAAGGCAGAATTGCAGGAAACAGATTTCAGGAGAGAGAGTCAAATCGCCTTTAAAGCACAGGAAAAGCGGCAAAACCTCGACAAGATGCCCTTGGCCAAAAAGGGCGTATGCGTTTTTTCCTGAATATATTCAGGAAAAAACGCATACGCCCTTTTTGGCCAAGCAAGCAACCTGGAAAGGCAAATCAGCGCTACAAAGAAGTCTCGCTTCCCATCGGTCAAAAGGGCCATGCTGAATAAAGTGTCAAAACCAGAAATGCAGGGCAGGCCATGAGGAAACGGGAGCCTTGTTACGATGATGGGCGGGATGTAAATTGCCAACAGCCACTCTGGAGAAGTGTACGATGTGTCCTGAAACATCTAAAAAACTCAGCTTAGAGAGCATAGGGCACTTCCACTCATGGGCGTATAAAGTGGGAAAATTAAAAACCAGCAAGACACAGGCACCCCAAAGTTTAGGGCTGCTCTGTTGACAAGAACCTCCAACTTCGTTACACCTTAAATATCCCAGGAAAGAGAAAAATGGATAAAGAAGTTGTGGTCCTTATGTACAATGGAATATCACTCAGCCATGAAATCAACGTCATAAGGCTAGTAGCAGCATGATGAGTGGATTTAGGTACGACGATTCTAAGTGAAATAAGTCACACAGAAAAAGACACTTATCATAAGATATCACTTATAGAGGGAATGAAAAAACCGCTACCCTTGAACTGAATTACAAAACAGAACAGAGTCACACGTTTAGAAAACACACAATGGCTGCTTAACGGGAAAGGTGAGGTGGGGTGATGAATAAAACAAGGGTTTCAAATTAGCTCAGATACCGTTCCATAAACCCAATATGTACTAGACAAGACCTACTCCTTGCTCAGTGAATTGGACTCAAAACCTCCTATTCACGGCCCAAGAATATATCTGACTAGTAAGAATCTTAAAACCTATGTATTGATATCTCTCTGTAAGTGAGTCAAGTGGGTGTGAAGTGACATAAACACAGCAGTGAAAAGCAGCTAAACCCCATTATAAAAATCAATTACTTTTAAAAACCTGTGAAAAAAAGACAGTGAAAGAGAGAGAAATTCTTACAAAATTCGTTTAGGGGCAGTTATGCTACCTGGATTGACCATATCTAGACCCACAGCTGATTGAGACATAAGGGTGGACACTCTTGGGGATGAGAGGTTTGGTGAGGTTGGGTGAGGAAACGCAGACCCTTTAAAGTAATACTGCGTGGTACCCATCCCATGGGTCCCAAATCTCCAGGTTCAAGGGCATCTTCCTACATCGAAAACATGCATGAGAAACCCAGAAGATGGTACACCGTGTGATCGCGAAAGGTTTCTAAAACGCACCTCATTTCTCATCTCCTTGTGCTCGGGTTCGCCATTCCAGCTGCTTTACTAGCAATCTCCCTCCTTGGAGAATCAGCACCTTTAACCTCCTGTTCCGTACAGGTTGCAATTTGTCCTGAGGAAGAACGGGAAGAGGGGAAAACAATGAGAGACTAGCTCTAGGTGTTGAGACAGGCACAGGTCACTCTATTTTCCCATCAGGAAGAAGAATTAACCACAGGCTCAGCCTGCCGCCCGGGACCAGAATAGGGCCTGAAGCAATCCTGCGCTTTTGCGGCCAGCTCCCAAGAAAGCGAGTTGAAAAATGGAGCTCAGGCGCACTGCAATTCACAAACCTGCAGACTTATAAATGATCACTCTCGTCCACAAATATATTGAGGGAAGGCAACGAAGAGGATTTGAAAGCAAGGCAGAATTGCAGGAAACAGATTTCAGGAGGGAGAGTCAAATCGCCTTTAAAGCACAGGAAAAGCGGCAAAACCTCGACAAGATGCCCTTGGCCAAAAAGGGCGTATGCGTTTTTTCCTGAATATATTCAGGAAAAAACGCATACGCCCTTTTTGGCCAACCAAGCAACCTGGAAAGGCAAATCAGCGCTACAAAGAAGTCTCGCTTCCCATCGGTCAAAAGGGCCATGCTGAATAAAGTGTCAAAACCAGAAATGCAGGGCAGGCCATGAGGAAACGGGAGCCTTGTTACGTTCATGGGCGGGATGTAAATTGCCAACAGCCACTCTGGAGAAGTGTACGATGTGTCCTGAAACATCTAAAAAACTCAGCTTAGAGAGCATAGGGCACTTCCACTCATGGGCGTATAAAGTGGGAAAATTAAAAACCAGCAAGACACAGGCACCCCAAAGTTTAGGGCTGCTCTGTTGACAAGAACCTCCAACTTCGTTACACCTTAAATATCCCAGGAAAGAGAAAAATGGATAAAGAAGTTGTGGTCCTTATGTACAATGGAATATCACTCAGCCATGAAATCAACGTCATAAGGCTAGTAGCAGCATGATGAGTGGATTTAGGTACGACGATTCTAAGTGAAATAAGTCACACAGAAAAAGACACTTATCATAAGATATCACTTATAGAGGGAATGAAAAAACCGCTACCCTTGAACTGAATTACAAAACAGAACAGAGTCACACGTTTAGAAAACACACAATGGCTGCTTAACGGGAAAGGTGAGGTGGGGTGATGAATAAAACAAGGGTTTCAAATTAGCTCAGATACCGTTCCATAAACCCAATATGTACTAGACAAGACCTACTCCTTGCTCAGTGAATTGGACTCAAAACCCCCTATTCACGGCCCAAGAATATATCTGACTAGTAAGAATCTTAAAACCTATGTATTGATATCTCTCTGTAAGTGAGTCAAGTGGGTGTGAAGTGACAGAAACACAGCAGTGAAAAGCAGCTAAACCCCATTATAAAAATCAATTACTTTTAAAAACCTGTGAAAAAAAGACAGTGAAAGAGAGAGAAATTCTTACAAAATTCGTTTAGGGGCAGTTATGCTACCTGGATTGACCATATCTAGACCCACAGCTGATTGAGACATAAGGGTGGACACTCTTGGGGATGAGAGGTTTGGTGAGGTTGGGTGAGGAAACGCAGACCCTTTAAAGTAATACTGCGTGGTACCCATCCCATGGGTCCCAAATCTCCAGGTTCAAGGGCATCTTCCTACATCGAAAACATGCATGAGAAACCCAGAAGATGGTACACCGTGTGATCGCGAAAGGTTTCTAAAACGCACCTCATTTCTCATCTCCTTGTGCTCGGGTTCGCCATTCCAGCTGCTTTACTAGCAATCTCCCTCCTTGGAGAATCAGCACCTTTAACCTTCTGTTCCGTACAGGTTGCAATTTGTCCTGAGGATGAACGGGAAGAGGGGAAAACAATGAGAGACTAGCTCTAGGTGTTGAGACAGGCACAGGTCACTCTATTTTCCCATCAGGAAGAAGAATTAACCACAGGCTCAGCCTGCCGCCCGGGACCAGAATAGGGCCTGAAGCAATCCTGAGCTTTTGCGGCCAGCTCCCAAGAAAGCGAGTTGAAAAATGGAGCTCAGGCGCACTGCAATTCACAAACCTGCAGACTTATAAATGATCACTCTCGTCCACAAATATATTGAGGGAAGGCAACGAAGAGGATTTGAAAGCAAGGCAGAATTGCAGGGAACAGATTTCAGGAGAGAGAGTCAAATCGCCTTTAAAGCACAGGAAAAGCGGCAAAACCTCGACAAGATGCCCTTGGCCAAAAAGGGCGTATGCGTTTTTTCCTGAATATATTCAGGAAAAAACGCATACGCCCTTATTGGCCAACCAAGCAACCTGGAAAGGCAAATCAGCGCTACAAAGAAGTCTCGCTTCCCATCGGTCAAAAGGGCCATGCTGAATAAAGTGTCAAAACCAGAAATGCAGGGCAGGCCATGAGGAAACGGGAGCCTTGTTACGATGATGGGAGGGATGTAAATTGCCAACAGCCACTCTGGAGAAGTGTACGATGTGTCCTGAAACATCTAAAAAACTCAGCTTAGAGAGCATAGGGCACTTCCACTCATGGGCGAATAAAGTGGGAAAATTAAAAACCAGCAAGACACAGGCACCCCAAAGTTTAGGGCTGCTCTGTTGACAAGAACCTCCGACTTCGTTACACCTTAAATATCCCAGGAAAGAGAAAAATGGATAAAGAAGTTGTGGTCCTTATGTACAATGGAATATCACTCAGCCATGAAATCAACGTCATAAGGCTAGTAGCAGCATGATGAGTGGATTTAGGTACGACGATTCTAAGTGAAATAAGTCACACAGAAAAAGACACTTATCATAAGATATCACTTATAGAGGGAATGAAAAAACCGCTACCCTTGAACTGAATTACAAAACAGAACAGAGTCACACGTTTAGAAAACACACAATGGCTGCTTAACGGGAAAGGTGAGGTGGGGTGATGAATAAAACAAGGGTTTCAAATTAGCTCAGATACCGTTCCATAAACCCAATATGTACTAGACAAGACCTACTCCTTGCTCAGTGAATTGGACTCAAAACCCCCTATTCACGGCCCAAGAATATATCTGACTAGTAAGAATCTTAAAACCTATGTATTGATATATCTCTGTAAGTGAGTCAAGTGGGTGTGAAGTGACAGAAACACAGCAGTGAAAAGCAGCTAAACCCCATTATAAAAATCAATTACTTTTAAAAACCTGTGAAAAAAAGACAGTGAAAGAGAGAGAAATTCTTACAAAATTCGTTTAGGGGCAGTTATGCTACCTGGATTGACCATATCTAGACCCACAGCTGATTGAGACATAAGGGTGGACACTCTTGGGGATGAGAGGTTTGGTGAGGTTGGGTGAGGAAACGCAGACCCTTTAAAGTAATACTGCGTGGTACCCATCCCATGGGTCCCAAATCTCCAGGTTCAAGGGCATCTTCCTACATCGAAAACATGCATGAGAAACCCAGAAGATGGTACACCGTGTGATCGTGAAAGGTTTCTAAAACGCACCTCATTTCTCATCTCCTTGTGCTCGGGTTCGCCATTCCAGCTGCTTTACTAGCAATCTCCCTCCTTGGAGAATCAGCACCTTTAACCTCCTGTTCCGTACAGGTTGCAATTTGTCCTGAGGATGAACGGGAAGAGGGGAAAACAATGAGAGACTAGCTCTAGGTGTTGAGACAGGCACAGGTCACTCTATTTTCCCATCAGGAAGAAGAATTAAGCACAGGCTCAGCCTGCCGCCCGGGACCAGAATAGAGCCTGAAGCAATCCTGCGCTTTTGCGGCCAGCTCCCAAGAAAGCGAGTTGAAAAATGGAGATCAGGGGCACTGCAATTCACAAACCTGCAGACTTATAAATGATCACTCTCGTCCACAAATATATTGAGGGAAGGCAACGAAGAGGATTTGAAAGCAAGGCAGAATTGCAGGAAACAGATTTCAGGAGGGAGAGTCAAATCGCCTTTAAAGCACAGGAAAAGCGGCAAAACCTCGACAAGATGCCCTTGGCCAAAAAGGGCGTATGCGTTTTTTCCTGAATATATTCAGGAAAAAACGCATACGCCCTTTTTGGCCAACCAAGCAACCTGGAAAGGCAAATCAGCGCTACAAAGAAGTCTCGCTTCCCATCGGTCAAAAGGGCCATGCTGAATAAAGTGTCAAAACCAGAAATGCAGGGCAGGCCATGAGGAAACGGGAGCCTTGTTACGATGATGGGCGGGATGTAAATTGCCAACAGCCACTCTGGAGAAGTGTACGATGTGTCCTGAAACATCTAAAAAACTCAGCTTAGAGAGCATAGGGAACTTCCACTCATGGGCGTATAAAGTGGGAAAATTAAAAACCAGCAAGACACAGGCACCCCAAAGTTTAGGGCTGCTCTGTTGACAAGAACCTCCAACTTCGTTACACCTTAAATATCCCAGGAAAGAGAAAAATGGATAAAGAAGTTGTGGTCCTTATGTACAATGGAATATCACTCAGCCATGAAATCAACGTCATAAGGCTAGTAGCAGCATGATGAGTGGATTTAGGTACGACGATTCTAAGTGAAATAAGTCACACAGAAAAAGACACTTATCATAAGATATCACTTATAGAGGGAATGAAAAAACCGCTACCCTTGAACTGAATTACAAAACAGAACAGAGTCACACGTTTAGAAAACACACAATGGCTGCTTAACGGGAAAGGTGAGGTGGGGTGATGAATAAAACAAGGGTTTCAAATTAGCTCAGATACCGTTCCATAAACCCAATATGTACTAGACAAGACCTACTCCTTGCTCAGTGAATTGGACTCAAAACCCCCTATTCACGGCCCAAGAATATATCTGACTAGTAAGAATCTTAAAACCTATGTATTGATATCTCTCTGTAAGTGAGTCAAGTGGGTGTGAAGTGACATAAACACAGCAGTGAAAAGCAGCTAAACCCCATTATAAAAATCAATTACTTTTAAAAACCTGTGAAAAAAAGACAGTGAAAGAGAGAGAAATTCTTACAAAATTCGTTTAGGGGCAGTTATGCTACCTGGATTGACCATATCTAGACCCACAGCTGATTGAGACATAAGGTTGGACACTCTTGGGGATGAGAGGTTTGGTGAGGTTGGGTGAGGAAACGCAGACCCTTTAAAGTAATACTGCGTGGTACCCATCCCATGGGTCCCAAATCTCCAGGTTCAAGGGCATCTTCCTACATCGAAAACATGCATGAGAAACCCAGAAGATGGTACACCGTGTGATCGCGAAAGGTTTCTAAAACGCACCTCATTTCTCATGTCCTTGTGCTCGGGTTCGCCATTCCAGCCGCATTACTAGCAATCTCCCTCCTTGGAGAATCAGCACCTTTAACCTCCTGTTCCGTACAGGTTGCAATTTGTCCTGAGGATGAACGGGAAGAAGGGGGAACCAATGAGAGACTAGCTCTAGGTGTTGGGACAGGCACAGGTCACTCTATTTTCCCATCAGGAAGAAGAATTAACCCCAGGCTCAGCCTGCCGCCCGGGACCAGAATAGGGCCTGAAGCAATCCTGCGCTTTTGCGGCCAGCTCCCAAGAAAGCTAGTTGAAAAATGGAGCTCAGGGGCACTGCAATTCACAAACCTGCAGACTTATAAATGATCACTCTCGTCCACAAATATATTGAGGGAAGGCAACGAAGAGGATTTGAAAGCAAGGCAGAATTGCAGGAAACAGATTTCAGGAGGGAGAGTCAAATCGCCTTTAAAGCACAGGAAAAGCGGCAAAACCTCGACAAGATGCCCTTGGCCAAAAAGGGCGTATGCGTTTTTTCCTGAATATATTCAGGAAAAAACGCATACGCCCTTTTTGGCCAACCAAGCAACCTGGAAAGGCAAATCAGCGCTACAAAGAAGTCTCGCTTCCCATCGGTCAAAAGGGCCATGCTGAATAAAGTGTCAAAACCAGAAATGCAGGGCAGGCCATGAGGAAACGGGAGCCTTGTTACGATGATGAGCGGGATGTAAATTGCCAACAGCCACTCTGGAGAAGTGTACGATGTGTCCTGAAACATCTAAAAAACTCAGCTTAGAGAGCATAGGGAACTTCCACTGATGGGCGCATAAAGTGGGAAAATTAAAAACCAGCAAGACACAGGCACCCCAAAGTTTAGGGCTGCTCTGTTGACAAGAACCTCCAACTTCGTTACACCTTAAATATCCCAGGAAAGAGAAAAATGGATAAAGAAGTTGTGGTCCTTATGTACAATGGAATATCACTCAGCCATGAAATCAACGTCATAAGGCTAGTAGCAGCATGATGAGTGGATTTAGGTACGACGATTCTAAGTGAAATAAGTCACACAGAAAAAGACACTTATCATAAGATATCACTTATAGAGGGAATGAAAAAACCGCTACCCTTGAACTGAATTACAAAACAGAACAGAGTCACACGTTTAGAAAACACACAATGGCTGCTTAACGGGAAAGGTGAGGTGGGGTGATGAATAAAACAAGGGTTTCAAATTAGCTCAGATACCGTTCCATAAACCCAATATGTACTAGACAAGACCTACTCCTTGCTCAGTGAATTGGACTCAAAACCCCCTATTCACGGCCCAAGAATATATCTGACTAGTAAGAATCTTAAAACCTATGTATTGATATCTCTCTGTAAGTGAGTCAAGTGGGTGTGAAGTGACATAAACACAGCAGTGAAAAGCAGCTAAACCCCATTATAAAAATCAATTACTTTTAAAAACCTGTGAAAAAAAGACAGTGAAAGAGAGAGAAATTCTTACAAAATTCGTTTAGGGGCAGTTATGCTACCTGGATTGACCATATCTAGACCCACAGCTGATTGAGACATAAGGTTGGACACTCTTGGGGATGAGAGGTTTGGTGAGGTTGGGTGAGGAAACGCAGACCCTTTAAAGTAATACTGCGTGGTACCCATCCCATGGGTCCCAAATCTCCAGGTTCAAGGGCATCTTCCTACATCGAAAACATGCATGAGAAACCCAGAAGATGGTACACCGTGTGATCGCGAAAGGTTTCTAAAACGCACCTCATTTCTCATGTCCTTGTGCTCGGGTTCGCCATTCCAGCCGCATTACTAGCAATCTCCCTCCTTGGAGAATCAGCACCTTTAACCTCCTGTTCCGTACAGGTTGCAATTTGTCCTGAGGATGAACGGGAAGAAGGGGGAACCAATGAGAGACTAGCTCTAGGTGTTGGGACAGGCACAGGTCACTCTATTTTCCCATCAGGAAGAAGAATTAACCCCAGGCTCAGCCTGCCGCCCGGGACCAGAATAGGGCCTGAAGCAATCCTGCGCTTTTGCGGCCAGCTCCCAAGAAAGCTAGTTGAAAAATGGAGCTCAGGGGCACTGCAATTCACAAACCTGCAGACTTATAAATGATCACTCTCGTCCACAAATATATTGAGGGAAGGCAACGAAGAGGATTTGAAAGCAAGGCAGAATTGCAGGAAACAGATTTCAGGAGGGAGAGTCAAATCGCCTTTAAAGCACAGGAAAAGCGGCAAAACCTCGACAAGATGCCCTTGGCCAAAAAGGGCGTATGCGTTTTTTCCTGAATATATTCAGGAAAAAACGCATACGCCCTTTTTGGCCAACCAAGCAACCTGGAAAGGCAAATCAGCGCTACAAAGAAGTCTCGCTTCACATCGGTCAAAAGGGCCATGCTGAATAAAGTGTCAAAACCAGAAATGCAGGGCAGGCCATGAGGAAACGGGAGCCTTGTTACGATGATGAGCGGGATGTAAATTGCCAACAGCCACTCTGGAGAAGTGTACGATGTGTCCTGAAACATCTAAAAAACTCAGCTTAGAGAGCATAGGGAACTTCCACTGATGGGCGTATAAAGTGGGAAAATTAAAAACCAGCAAGACACAGGCACCCCAAAGTTTAGGGCTGCTCTGTTGACAAGAACCTCCAACTTCGTTACACCTTAAATATCCCAGGAAAGAGAAAAATGGATAAAGAAGTTGTGGTCCTTATGTACAATGGAATATCACTCAGCCATGAAATCAACGTCATAAGGCTAGTAGCAGCATGATGAGTGGATTTAGGTACGACGATTCTAAGTGAAATAAGTCACACAGAAAAAGACACTTATCATAAGATATCACTTATAGAGGGAATGAAAAAACCGCTACCCTTGAACTGAATTACAAAACAGAACAGAGTCACACGTTTAGAAAACACACAATGGCTGCTTAACGGGAAAGGTGAGGTGGGGTGATGAATAAAACAAGGGTTTCAAATTAGCTCAGATACCGTTCCATAAACCCAATATGTACTAGACAAGACCTACTCCTTGCTCAGTGAATTGGACTCAAAACCCCCTATTCACGGCCCAAGAATATATCTGACTAGTAAGAATCTTAAAACCTATGTATTGATATCTCTCTGTAAGTGAGTCAAGTGGGTGTGAAGTGACAGAAACACAGCAGTGAAAAGCAGCTAAACCCCATTATAAAAATCAATTACTTTTAAGAACCTGTGAAAAAAAGACAGTGAAAGAGAGAGAAATTCTTACAAAATTCGTTTAGGGGCAGTTATGCTACCTGGATTGACCATATCTAGACCCACAGCTGATTGAGATATAAGGGTGGACACTCTTGGGGATGAGAGGTTTGGTGAGGTTGGGTGAGGAAACGCAGACCCTTTAAAGTAATACTGCGTGGTACCCATCCCATGGGTCCCAAATCTCCAGGTTCAAGGGCATCTTCCTACATCGAAAACATGCATGAGAAACCCAGAAGATGGTACACCGTGTGATCGCGAAAGGTTTCTAAAACGCACCTCATTTCTCATCTCCTTGTGCTCGGGTTCGCCACTCCAGCTGCTTTACTAGCAATCTCCCTCCTTGGAGAATCAGCACCTTTAACCTTCTGTTCCGTACAGGTTGCAATTTGTCCTGAGGATGAACGGGAAGAGGGGAAAACAATGAGAGACTAGCTCTAGGTGTTGAGACAGGCACAGGTCACTCTATTTTCCCATCAGGAAGAAGAATTAACCACAGGCTCAGCCTGCCGCCCGGGACCAGAATAGGGCCTGAAGCAATCCTGCGCTTTTGCGGCCAGCTCCCAAGAAAGCGAGTTGAAAAATGGAGCTCAGGCGCACTGCAATTCACAAACCTGCAGACTTATAAATGATCACTCTCGTCCACAAATATATTGAGGGAAGGCAACGAAGAGGATTTGAAAGCAAGGCAGAATTGCAGGAAACAGATTTCAGGAGAGAGAGTCAAATCGCCTTTAAAGCACAGGAAAAGCGGCAAAACCTCGACAAGATGCCCTTGGCCAAAAAGGGCGTATGCGTTTTTTCCTGAATATATTCAGGAAAAAACGCATACGCCCTTTTTGGCCAACCAAGCAACCTGGAAAGGCAAATCAGCGCTACAAAGAAGTCTCGCTTCCCATCGGTCAAAAGGGCCATGCTGAATAAAGTGTCAAAACCAGAAATGCAGGGCAGGCCATGAGGAAACGGGAGCCTTGTTACGATGATGGGAGGGATGTAAATTGCCAACAGCCACTCTGGAGAAGTGTACGATGTGTCCTGAAACATCTAAAAAACTCAGCTTAGAGAGCATAGGGCACTTCCACTCATGGGCATATAAAGTGGGAAAATTAAAAACCAGCAAGACACAGGCACCCCAAAGTTTAGGGCTGCTCTGTTGACAAGAACCTCCAACTTCGTTACACCTTAAATATCCCAGGAAAGAGAAAAATGGATAAAGAAGTTGTGGTCCTTATGTACAATGGAATATCACTCAGCCATGAAATCAACGTCATAAGGCTAGTAGCAGCATGATGAGTGGATTTAGGTACGACGATTCTAAGTGAAATAAGTCACACAGAAAAAGACACTTATCATAAGATATCACTTATAGAGGGAATGAAAAAACCGCTACCCTTGAACTGAATTACAAAACAGAACAGAGTCACACGTTTAGAAAACACACAATGGCTGCTTAACGGGAAAGGTGAGGTGGGGTGATGAATAAAACAAGGGTTTCAAATTAGCTCAGATACCGTTCCATAAACCCAATATGTACTAGACAAGACCTACTCCTTGCTCAGTGAATTGGACTCAAAACCCCCTATTCACGGCCCAAGAATATATCTGACTAGTAAGAATCTTAAAACCTATGTATTGATATCTCTCTGTAAGTGAGTCAAGTGGGTGTGAAGTGACAGAAACACAGCAGTGAAAAGCAGCTAAACCCCATTATAAAAATCAATTACTTTTAAAAACCTGTGAAAAAAAGACAGTGAAAGAGAGAGAAATTCTTACAAAATTCGTTTAGGGGCAGTTATGCTACCTGGATTGACCATATCTAGACCCACAGCTGATTGAGACATAAGGGTGGACACTCTTGGGGATGAGAGGTTTGGTGAGGTTGGGTGAGGAAACGCAGACCCTTTAAAGTAATACTGCGTGGTACCCATCCCATGGGTCCCAAATCTCCAGGTTCAAGGGCATCTTCCTACATCGAAAACATGCATGAGAAACCCAGAAGATGGTACACCGTGTGATCGCGAAAGGTTTCTAAAACGCACCTCATTTCTCATGTCCTTGTGCTCGGGTTCGCCATTCCAGCCGCATTACTAGCAATCTCCCTCCTTGGAGAATCAGCACCTTTAACCTCCTGTTCCGTACAGGTTGCAATTTGTCCTGAGGATGAACGGGAAGAAGGGGGAACCAATGAGAGACTAGCTCTAGGTGTTGGGACAGGCACAGGTCACTCTATTTTCCCATCAGGAAGAAGAATTAACCCCAGGCTCAGCCTGCCGCCCGGGACCAGAATAGGGCCTGAAGCAATCCTGCGCTTTTGCGGCCAGCTCCCAAGAAAGCGAGTTGAAAAATGGAGCTCAGGGGCACTGCAATTCACAAACCTGCAGACTTATAAATGATCACTCTCGTCCACAAATATATTGAGGGAAGGCAACGAAGAGGATTTGAAAGCAAGGCAGAATTGCAGGAAACAGATTTCAGGAGGGAGAGTCAAATCGCCTTTAAAGCACAGGAAAAGCGGCAAAACCTCGACAAGATGCCCTTGGCCAAAAAGGGCGTATGCGTTTTTTCCTGAATATATTCAGGAAAAAACGCATACGCCCTTTTTGGCCAACCAAGCAACCTGGAAAGGCAAATCAGCGCTACAAAGAAGTCTCGCTTCCCATCGGTCAAAAGGGCCATGCTGAATAAAGTGTCAAAACCAGAAATGCAGGGCAGGCCATGAGGAAACGGGAGCCTTGTTACGATGATGGGCGGGATGTAAATTGCCAACAGCCACTCTGGAGAAGTGTACGATGTGTCCTGAAACATCTAAAAAACTCAGCTTAGAGAGCATAGGGCACTTCCACTCATGGGCGTATAAAGTGGGAAAATTAAAAACCAGCAAGACACAGGCACCCCAAAGATTCGGGCTGCCTGTTGACAAGAACCTCCAACTTCGTTACACCTTAAATATCCCAGGAAAGAGAAAAATGGATAAAGAAGTTGTGGTCCTTATGTACAATGGAATATCACTCAGCCATGAAATCAACGTCATAAGGCTAGTAGCAGCATGATGAGTGGTTTTAGGTACGACGATTCTAAGTGAAATAAGTCACACAGAAAAAGACACTTATCATAAGATATCACTTATAGAGGGAATGAAAAAACCGCTACCCTTGAACTGAATTACAAAACAGAACAGAGTCACACGTTTAGAAAACACACAATGGCTGCTTAACGGGAAAGGTGACGTGGGGTGATGAATAAAACAAGGGTTTCAAATTAGCTCAGATACCGTTCCATAAACCCAATATGTACTAGACAAGACCTACTCCTTGCTCAGTGAATTGGACTCAAAACCCCCTATTCACGGCCCAAGAATATATCTGACTAGTAAGAATCTTAAAACCTATGTATTGATATCTCTCTGTAAGTGAGTCAAGTGGGTGTGAAGTGACATAAACACAGCAGTGAAAAGCAGCTAAACCCCATTATAAAAATCAATTACTTTTAAAAACCTGTGAAAAAAAGACAGTGAAAGAGAGAGAAATTCTTACAAAATTCGTTTAGGGGCAGTTATGCTACCTGGATTGACCATATCTAGACCCACAGCTGATTGAGACATAAGGGTGGACACTCTTGGGGATGAGAGGTTTGGTGAGGTTGGGTGAGGAAACGCAGACCCTTTAAAGTAATACTGCGTGGTACCCATCCCATGGGTCCCAAATCTCCAGGTTCAAGGGCATCTTCCTACATCGAAAACATGCATGAGAAACCCAGAAGATGGTACACCGTGTGATCGCGAAAGGTTTCTAAAACGCACCTCATTTCTCATCTCCTTGTGCTCGGGTTCGCCATTCCAGCTGCTTTACTAGCAATCTCCCTCCTTGGAGAATCAGCACCTTTAACCTCCTGTTCCGTACAGGTTGCAGTTTGTCCTGAGGATGAACGGGAAGAGGGGAAAACTATGAGAGACTAGCTCTAGGTGTTGGGACAGGCACAGGTCACTCTATTTTCCCATCAGGAAGAAGAATTAACCCCAGGGTCAGCCTGCCGCCCGGGACCAGAATAGGGCCTGAAGCAATCCTGCGCTTTTGCGGCCAGCTCCCAAGAAAGCGAGTTGAAAAATGGAGCTCAGGGGCACTGCAATTCACAAACCTGCAGACTTATAAATGATCACTCTCGTCCACAAATATATTGAGGGAAGGCAACGAAGAGGATTTGAAAGCAAGGCAGAATTGCAGGAAACAGATTTCAGGAGGGAGAGTCAAATCGCCTTTAAAGCACAGGAAAAGCGGCAAAACCTCGACAAGATGCCCTTGGCCAAAAAGGGCGTATGCGTTTTTTCCTGAATATATTCAGGAAAAAACGCATACGCCCTTTTTGGCCAACCAAGCAACCTGGAAAGGCAAATCAGCGCTACAAAGAAGTCTCGCTTCCCATCGGTCAAAAGGGCCATGCTGAATAAAGTGTCAAAACCAGAAATGCAGGGCAGGCCATGAGGAAACGGGAGCCTTGTTACGATCATGGGCGGGATGTAAATTGCCAACAGCCACTCTGGAGAAGTGTACGATGTGTCCTGAAACATCTAAAAAACTCAGCTTAGAGAGCATAGGGCACTTCCACTCATGGGCGTATAAAGTGGGAAAATTAAAAACCAGCAAGACACAGGCACCCCAAAGATTCGGGCTGCCTGTTGACAAGAACCTCCAACTTCGTTACACCTTAAATATCCCAGGAAAGAGAAAAATGGATAAAGAAGTTGTGGTCCTTATGTACAATGGAATATCACTCAGCCATGAAATCAACGTCATAAGGCTAGTAGCAGCATGATGAGTGGATTTAGGTACGACGATTCTAAGTGAAATAAGTCACACAGAAAAAGACACTTATCATAAGATATCACTTATAGAGGGAATGAAAAAACCGCTACCCTTGAACTGAATTACAAAACAGAACAGAGTCACACGTTTAGAAAACACACAATGGCTGCTTAACGGGAAAGGTGAGGTGGGGTGATGAATAAAACAAGGGTTTCAAATTAGCTCAGATACCGTTCCATAAACCCAATATGTACTAGACAAGACCTACTCCTTGCTCAGTGAATTGGACTCAAAACCCCCTATTCACGGCCCAAGAATATATCTGACTAGTAAGAATCTTAAAACCTATGTATTGATATCTCTCTGTAAGTGAGTCAAGTGGGTGTGAAGTGACATAAACACAGCAGTGAAAAGCAGCTAAACCCCATTATAAAAATCAATTACTTTTAAAAACCTGTGAAAAAAAGACAGTGAAAGAGAGAGAAATTCTTACAAAATTCGTTTAGGGGCAGTTATGCTACCTGGATTGACCATATCTAGACCCACAGCTGATTGAGACATAAGGTTGGACACTCTTGGGGATGAGAGGTTTGGTGAGGTTGGGTGAGGAAACGCAGACCCTTTAAAGTAATACTGCGTGGTACCCATCCCATGGGTCCCAAATCTCCAGGTTCAAGGGCATCTTCCTACATCGAAAACATGCATGAGAAACCCAGAAGATGGTACACCGTGTGATCGCGAAAGGTTTCTAAAACGCACCTCATTTCTCATGTCCTTGTGCTCGGGTTCGCCATTCCAGCCGCATTACTAGCAATCTCCCTCCTTGGAGAATCAGCACCTTTAACCTCCTGTTCCGTACAGGTTGCAATTTGTCCTGAGGATGAACGGGAAGAAGGGGGAACCAATGAGAGACTAGCTCTAGGTGTTGGGACAGGCACAGGTCACTCTATTTTCCCATCAGGAAGAAGAATTAACCCCAGGCTCAGCCTGCCGCCCGGGACCAGAATAGGGCCTGAAGCAATCCTGCGCTTTTGCGGCCAGCTCCCAAGAAAGCTAGTTGAAAAATGGAGCTCAGGGGCACTGCAATTCACAAACCTGCAGACTTATAAATGATCACTCTCGTCCACAAATATATTGAGGGAAGGCAACGAAGAGGATTTGAAAGCAAGGCAGAATTGCAGGAAACAGATTTCAGGAGGGAGAGTCAAATCGCCTTTAAAGCACAGGAAAAGCGGCAAAACCTCGACAAGATGCCCTTGGCCAAAAAGGGCGTATGCGTTTTTTCCTGAATATATTCAGGAAAAAACGCATACGCCCTTTTTGGCCAACCAAGCAACCTGGAAAGGCAAATCAGCGCTACAAAGAAGTCTCGCTTCCCATCGGTCAAAAGGGCCATGCTGAATAAAGTGTCAAAACCAGAAATGCAGGGCAGGCCATGAGGAAACGGGAGCCTTGTTACGATGATGAGCGGGATGTAAATTGCCAACAGCCACTCTGGAGAAGTGTACGATGTGTCCTGAAACATCTAAAAAACTCAGCTTAGAGAGCATAGGGAACTTCCACTGATGGGCGTATAAAGTGGGAAAATTAAAAACCAGCAAGACACAGGCACCCCAAAGTTTAGGGCTGCTCTGTTGACAAGAACCTCCAACTTCGTTACACCTTAAATATCCCAGGAAAGAGAAAAATGGATAAAGAAGTTGTGGTCCTTATGTACAATGGAATATCACTCAGCCATGAAATCAACGTCATAAGGCTAGTAGCAGCATGATGAGTGGATTTAGGTACGACGATTCTAAGTGAAATAAGTCACACAGAAAAAGACACTTATCATAAGATATCACTTATAGAGGGAATGAAAAAACCGCTACCCTTGAACTGAATTACAAAACAGAACAGAGTCACACGTTTAGAAAACACACAATGGCTGCTTAACGGGAAAGGTGAGGTGGGGTGATGAATAAAACAAGGGTTTCAAATTAGCTCAGATACCGTTCCATAAACCCAATATGTACTAGACAAGACCTACTCCTTGCTCAGTGAATTGGACTCAAAACCCCCTATTCACGGCCCAAGAATATATCTGACTAGTAAGAATCTTAAAACCTATGTATTGATATCTCTCTGTAAGTGAGTCAAGTGGGTGTGAAGTGACATAAACACAGCAGTGAAAAGCAGCTAAACCCCATTATAAAAATCAATTACTTTTAAAAACCTGTGAAAAAAAGACAGTGAAAGAGAGAGAAATTCTTACAAAATTCGTTTAGGGGCAGTTATGCTACCTGGATTGACCATATCTAGACCCACAGCTGATTGAGACATAAGGTTGGACACTCTTGGGGATGAGAGGTTTGGTGAGGTTGGGTGAGGAAACGCAGACCCTTTAAAGTAATACTGCGTGGTACCCATCCCATGGGTCCCAAATCTCCAGGTTCAAGGGCATCTTCCTACATCGAAAACATGCATGAGAAACCCAGAAGATGGTACACCGTGTGATCGCGAAAGGTTTCTAAAACGCACCTCATTTCTCATGTCCTTGTGCTCGGGTTCGCCATTCCAGCCGCATTACTAGCAATCTCCCTCCTTGGAGAATCAGCACCTTTAACCTCCTGTTCCGTACAGGTTGCAATTTGTCCTGAGGATGAACGGGAAGAAGGGGGAACCAATGAGAGACTAGCTCTAGGTGTTGGGACAGGCACAGGTCACTCTATTTTCCCATCAGGAAGAAGAATTAACCCCAGGCTCAGCCTGCCGCCCGGGACCAGAATAGGGCCTGAAGCAATCCTGCGCTTTTGCGGCCAGCTCCCAAGAAAGCTAGTTGAAAAATGGAGCTCAGGGGCACTGCAATTCACAAACCTGCAGACTTATAAATGATCACTCTCGTCCACAAATATATTGAGGGAAGGCAACGAAGAGGATTTGAAAGCAAGGCAGAATTGCAGGAAACAGATTTCAGGAGGGAGAGTCAAATCGCCTTTAAAGCACAGGAAAAGCGGCAAAACCTCGACAAGATGCCCTTGGCCAAAAAGGGCGTATGCGTTTTTTCCTGAATATATTCAGGAAAAAACGCATACGCCCTTTTTGGCCAACCAAGCAACCTGGAAAGGCAAATCAGCGCTACAAAGAAGTCTCGCTTCCCATCGGTCAAAAGGGCCATGCTGAATAAAGTGTCAAAACCAGAAATGCAGGGCAGGCCATGAGGAAACGGGAGCCTTGTTACGATGATGAGCGGGATGTAAATTGCCAACAGCCACTCTGGAGAAGTGTACGATGTGTCCTGAAACATCTAAAAAACTCAGCGTAGAGAGCATAGGGAACTTCCACTGATGGGCGTATAAAGTGGGAAAATTAAAAACCAGCAAGACACAGGCACCCCAAAGTTTAGGGCTGCTCTGTTGACAAGAACCTCCAACTTCGTTACACCTTAAATATCCCAGGAAAGAGAAAAATGGATAAAGAAGTTGTGGTCCTTATGTACAATGGAATATCACTCAGCCATGAAATCAACGTCATAAGGCTAGTAGCAGCATGATGAGTGGATTTAGGTACGACGATTCTAAGTGAAATAAGTCACACAGAAAAAGACACTTATCATAAGATATCACTTATAGAGGGAATGAAAAAACCGCTACCCTTGAACTGAATTACAAAACAGAACAGAGTCACACGTTTAGAAAACACACAATGGCTGCTTAACGGGAAAGGTGAGGTGGGGTGATGAATAAAACAAGGGTTTCAAATTAGCTCAGATACCGTTCCATAAACCCAATATGTACTAGACAAGACCTACTCCTTGCTCAGTGAATTGGACTCAAAACCCCCTATTCACGGCCCAAGAATATATCTGACTAGTAAGAATCTTAAAACCTATGTATTGATATCTCTCTGTAAGTGAGTCAAGTGGGTGTGAAGTGACAGAAACACAGCAGTGAAAAGCAGCTAAACCCCATTATAAAAATCAATTACTTTTAAGAACCTGTGAAAAAAAGACAGTGAAAGAGAGAGAAATTCTTACAAAATTCGTTTAGGGGCAGTTATGCTACCTGGATTGACCATATCTAGACCCACAGCTGATTGAGATATAAGGGTGGACACTCTTGGGGATGAGAGGTTTGGTGAGGTTGGGTGAGGAAACGCAGACCCTTTAAAGTAATACTGCGTGGTACCCATCCCATGGGTCCCAAATCTCCAGGTTCAAGGGCATCTTCCTACATCGAAAACATGCATGAGAAACCCAGAAGATGGTACACCGTGTGATCGCGAAAGGTTTCTAAAACGCACCTCATTTCTCATCTCCTTGTGCTCGGGTTCGCCACTCCAGCTGCTTTACTAGCAATCTCCCTCCTTGGAGAATCAGCACCTTTAACCTTCTGTTCCGTACAGGTTGCAATTTGTCCTGAGGATGAACGGGAAGAGGGGAAAACAATGAGAGACTAGCTCTAGGTGTTGAGACAGGCACAGGTCACTCTATTTTCCCATCAGGAAGAAGAATTAACCACAGGCTCAGCCTGCCGCCCGGGACCAGAATAGGGCCTGAAGCAATCCTGCGCTTTTGCGGCCAGCTCCCAAGAAAGCGAGTTGAAAAATGGAGCTCAGGCGCACTGCAATTCACAAACCTGCAGACTTATAAATGATCACTCTCGTCCACAAATATATTGAGGGAAGGCAACGAAGAGGATTTGAAAGCAAGGCAGAATTGCAGGAAACAGATTTCAGGAGAGAGAGTCAAATCGCCTTTAAAGCACAGGAAAAGCGGCAAAACCTCGACAAGATGCCCTTGGCCAAAAAGGGCGTATGCGTTTTTTCCTGAATATATTCAGGAAAAAACGCATACGCCCTTTTTGGCCAACCAAGCAACCTGGAAAGGCAAATCAGCGCTACAAAGAAGTCTCGCTTCCCATCGGTCAAAAGGGCCATGCTGAATAAAGTGTCAAAACCAGAAATGCAGGGCAGGCCATGAGGAAACGGGAGCCTTGTTACGATGATGGGAGGGATGTAAATTGCCAACAGCCACTCTGGAGAAGTGTACGATGTGTCCTGAAACATCTAAAAAACTCAGCTTAGAGAGCATAGGGCACTTCCACTCATGGGCATATAAAGTGGGAAAATTAAAAACCAGCAAGACACAGGCACCCCAAAGTTTAGGGCTGCTCTGTTGACAAGAACCTCCAACTTCGTTACACCTTAAATATCCCAGGAAAGAGAAAAATGGATAAAGAAGTTGTGGTCCTTATGTACAATGGAATATCACTCAGCCATGAAATCAACGTCATAAGGCTAGTAGCAGCATGATGAGTGGATTTAGGTACGACGATTCTAAGTGAAATAAGTCACACAGAAAAAGACACTTATCATAAGATATCACTTATAGAGGGAATGAAAAAACCGCTACCCTTGAACTGAATTACAAAACAGAACAGAGTCACACGTTTAGAAAACACACAATGGCTGCTTAACGGGAAAGGTGAGGTGGGGTGATGAATAAAACAAGGGTTTCAAATTAGCTCAGATACCGTTCCATAAACCCAATATGTACTAGACAAGACCTACTCCTTGCTCAGTGAATTGGACTCAAAACCCCCTATTCACGGCCCAAGAATATATCTGACTAGTAAGAATCTTAAAACCTATGTATTGATATCTCTCTGTAAGTGAGTCAAGTGGGTGTGAAGTGACAGAAACACAGCAGTGAAAAGCAGCTAAACCCCATTATAAAAATCAATTACTTTTAAAAACCTGTGAAAAAAAGACAGTGAAAGAGAGATAAATTCTTACAAAATTCGTTTAGGGGCAGTTATGCTACCTGGATTGACCATATCTAGACCCACAGCTGATTGAGACATAAGGGTGGACACTCTTGGGGATGAGAGGTTTGGTGAGGTTGGGTGAGGAAACGCAGACCCTTTAAAGTAATACTGCGTGGTACCCATCCCATGGGTCCCAAATCTCCAGGTTCAAGGGCATCTTCCTACATCGAAAACATGCATGAGAAACCCAGAAGATGGTACACCGTGTGATCGCGAAAGGTTTCTAAAACGCACCTCATTTCTCATGTCCTTGTGCTCGGGTTCGCCATTCCAGCCGCATTACTAGCAATCTCCCTCCTTGGAGAATCAGCACCTTTAACCTCCTGTTCCGTACAGGTTGCAATTTGTCCTGAGGATGAACGGGAAGAAGGGGGAACCAATGAGAGACTAGCTCTAGGTGTTGGGACAGGCACAGGTCACTCTATTTTCCCATCAGGAAGAAGAATTAACCCCAGGCTCAGCCTGCCGCCCGGGACCAGAATAGGGCCTGAAGCAATCCTGCGCTTTTGCGGCCAGCTCCCAAGAAAGCGAGTTGAAAAATGGAGCTCAGGGGCACTGCAATTCACAAACCTGCAGACTTATAAATGATCACTCTCGTCCACAAATATATTGAGGGAAGGCAACGAAGAGGATTTGAAAGCAAGGCAGAATTGCAGGAAACAGATTTCAGGAGGGAGAGTCAAATCGCCTTTAAAGCACAGGAAAAGCGGCAAAACCTCGACAAGATGCCCTTGGCCAAAAAGGGCGTATGCGTTTTTTCCTGAATATATTCAGGAAAAAACGCATACGCCCTTTTTGGCCAACCAAGCAACCTGGAAAGGCAAATCAGCGCTACAAAGAAGTCTCGCTTCCCATCGGTCAAAAGGGCCATGCTGAATAAAGTGTCAAAACCAGAAATGCAGGGCAGGCCATGAGGAAACGGGAGCCTTGTTACGATCATGGGCGGGATGTAAATTGCCAACAGCCACTCTGGAGAAGTGTACGATGTGTCCTGAAACATCTAAAAAACTCAGCTTAGAGAGCATAGGGCACTTCCACTCATGGGCGTATAAAGTGGGAAAATTAAAAACCAGCAAGACACAGGCACCCCAAAGATTCGGGCTGCCTGTTGACAAGAACCTCCAACTTCGTTACACCTTAAATATCCCAGGAAAGAGAAAAATGGATAAAGAAGTTGTGGTCCTTATGTACAATGGAATATCACTCAGCCATGAAATCAACGTCATAAGGCTAGTAGCAGCATGATGAGTGGTTTTAGGTACGACGATTCTAAGTGAAATAAGTCACACAGAAAAAGACACTTATCATAAGATATCACTTATAGAGGGAATGAAAAAACCGCTACCCTTGAACTGAATTACAAAACAGAACAGAGTCACACGTTTAGAAAACACACAATGGCTGCTTAACGGGAAAGGTGAGGTGGGGTGATGAATAAAACAAGGGTTTCAAATTAGCTCAGATACCGTTCCATAAACCCAATATGTACTAGACAAGACCTACTCCTTGCTCAGTGAATTGGACTCAAAACCCCCTATTCACGGCCCAAGAATATATCTGACTAGTAAGAATCTTAAAACCTATGTATTGATATCTCTCTGTAAGTGAGTCAAGTGGGTGTGAAGTGACATAAACACAGCAGTGAAAAGCAGCTAAACCCCATTATAAAAATCAATTACTTTTAAAAACCTGTGAAAAAAAGACAGTGAAAGAGAGAGAAATTCTTACAAAATTCGTTTAGGGGCAGTTATGCTACCTGGATTGACCATATCTAGACCCACAGCTGATTGAGACATAAGGGTGGACACTCTTGGGGATGAGAGGTTTGGTGAGGTTGGGTGAGGAAACGCAGACCCTTTAAAGTAATACTGCGTGGTACCCATCCCATGGGTTCCAAATCTCCAGGTTCAAGGGCATCTTCCTACATCGAAAACATGCATGAGAAACCCAGAAGATGGTACACCGTGTGATCGCGAAAGGTTTCTAAAACGCACCTCATTTCTCATCTCCTTGTGCTCGGGTTCGCCATTCCAGCTGCTTTACTAGCAATCTCCCTCCTTGGAGAATCAGCACCTTTAACCTCCTGTTCCGTACAGGTTGCAGTTTGTCCTGAGGATGAACGGGAAGAGGGGAAAACTATGAGAGACTAGCTCTAGGTGTTGGGACAGGCACAGGTCACTCTATTTTCCCATCAGGAAGAAGAATTAACCCCAGGGTCAGCCTGCCGCCCGGGACCAGAATAGGGCCTGAAGCAATCCTGCGCTTTTGCGGCCAGCTCCCAAGAAAGCGAGTTGAAAAATGGAGCTCAGGGGCACTGCAATTCACAAACCTGCAGACTTATAAATGATCACTCTCGTCCACAAATATATTGAGGGAAGGCAACGAAGAGGATTTGAAAGCAAGGCAGAATTGCAGGAAACAGATTTCAGGAGGGAGAGTCAAATCGCCTTTAAAGCACAGGAAAAGCGGCAAAACCTCGACAAGATGCCCTTGGCCAAAAAGGGCGTATGCGTTTTTTCCTGAATATATTCAGGAAAAAACGCATACGCCCTTTTTGGCCAAGCAAGCAACCTGGAAAGGCAAATCAGCGCTACAAAGAAGTCTCGCTTCCCATCGGTCAAAAGGGCCATGCTGAATAAAGTGTCAAAACCAGAAATGCAGGGCAGGCCATGAGGAAACGGGAGCCTTGTTACGATGATGGGCGGGATGTAAATTGCCAACAGCCACTCTGGAGAAGTGTACGATGTGTCCTGAAACATCTAAAAAACTCAGCTTAGAGAGCATAGGGCACTTCCACTCATGGGCGTATAAAGTGGGAAAATTAAAAACCAGCAAGACACAGGCACCCCAAAGTTTAGGGCTGCTCTGTTGACAAGAACCTCCAACTTCGTTACACCTTAAATATCCCAGGAAAGAGAAAAATGGATAAAGAAGTTGTGGTCCTTATGTACAATGGAATATCACTCAGCCATGAAATCAACGTCATAAGGCTAGTAGCAGCATGATGAGTGGATTTAGGTACGACGATTCTAAGTGAAATAAGTCACACAGAAAAAGACACTTATCATAAGATATCACTTATAGAGGGAATGAAAAAACCGCTACCCTTGAACTGAATTACAAAACAGAACAGAGTCACACGTTTAGAAAACACACAATGGCTGCTTAACGGGAAAGGTGAGGTGGGGTGATGAATAAAACAAGGGTTTCAAATTAGCTCAGATACCGTTCCATAAACCCAATATGTACTAGACAAGACCTACTCCTTGCTCAGTGAATTGGACTCAAAACCCCCTATTCACGGCCCAAGAATATATCTGACTAGTAAGAATCTTAAAACCTATGTATTGATATCTCTCTGTAAGTGAGTCAAGTGGGTGTGAAGTGACAGAAACACAGCAGTGAAAAGCAGCTAAACCCCATTATAAAAATCAATTACTTTTAAAAACCTGTGAAAAAAAGACAGTGAAAGAGAGAGAAATTCTTACAAAATTCGTTTAGGGGCAGTTATGCTACCTGGATTGACCATATCTAGACCCACAGCTGATTGAGACATAAGGGTGGACACTCTTGGGGATGAGAGGTTTGGTGAGGTTGGGTGAGGAAACGCAGACCCTTTAAAGTAATACTGCGTGGTACCCATCCCATGGGTCCCAAATCTCCAGGTTCAAGGGCATCTTCCTACATCGAAAACATGCATGAGAAACCCAGAAGATGGTACACCGTGTGATCGCGAAAGGTTTCTAAAACGCACCTCATTTCTCATCTCCTTGTGCTCGGGTTCGCCATTCCAGCTGCTTTACTAGCAATCTCCCTCCTTGGAGAATCAGCACCTTTAACCTTCTGTTCCGTACAGGTTGCAATTTGTCCTGAGGATGAACGGGAAGAGGGGAAAACAATGAGAGACTAGCTCTAGGTGTTGAGACAGGCACAGGTCACTCTATTTTCCCATCAGGAAGAAGAATTAACCACAGGCTCAGCCTGCCGCCCGGGACCAGAATAGGGCCTGAAGCAATCCTGAGCTTTTGCGGCCAGCTCCCAAGAAAGCGAGTTGAAAAATGGAGCTCAGGCGCACTGCAATTCACAAACCTGCAGACTTATAAATGATCACTCTCGTCCACAAATATATTGAGGGAAGGCAACGAAGAGGATTTGAAAGCAAGGCAGAATTGCAGGGAACAGATTTCAGGAGAGAGAGTCAAATCGCCTTTAAAGCACAGGAAAAGCGGCAAAACCTCGACAAGATGCCCTTGGCCAAAAAGGGCGTATGCGTTTTTTCCTGAATATATTCAGGAAAAAACGCATACGCCCTTATTGGCCAACCAAGCAACCTGGAAAGGCAAATCAGCGCTACAAAGAAGTCTCGCTTCCCATCGGTCAAAAGGGCCATGCTGAATAAAGTGTCAAAACCAGAAATGTAGGGCAGGCCATGAGGAAACGGGAGCCTTGTTACGATGATGGGAGGGATGTAAATTGCCAACAGCCACTCTGGAGAAGTGTACGATGTGTCCTGAAACATCTAAAAAACTCAGCTTAGAGAGCATAGGGCACTTCCACTCATGGGCATATAAAGTGGGAAAATTAAAAACCAGCAAGACACAGGCACCCCAAAGTTTAGGGCTGCTCTGTTGACAAGAACCTCCGACTTCGTTACACCTTAAATATCCCAGGAAAGAGAAAAATGGATAAAGAAGTTGTGGTCCTTATGTACAATGGAATATCACTCAGCCATGAAATCAACGTCATAAGGCTAGTAGCAGCATGATGAGTGGATTTAGGTACGACGATTCTAAGTGAAATATGTCACACAGAAAAAGACACTTATCATAAGATATCACTTATAGAGGGAATGAAAAAACCGCTACCCTTGAACTGAATTACAAAACAGAACAGAGTCACACGTTTAGAAAACACACAATGGCTGCTTAACGGGAAAGGTGAGGTGGGGTGATGAATAAAACAAGGGTTTCAAATTAGCTCAGATACCGTTCCATAAACCCAATATGTACTAGACAAGACCTACTCCTTGCTCAGTGAATTGGACTCAAAACCCCCTATTCACGGCCCAAGAATATATCTGACTAGTAAGAATCTTAAAACCTATGTATTGATATCTCTCTGTAAGTGAGTCAAGTGGGTGTGAAGTGACAGAAACACAGCAGTGAAAAGCAGCTAAACCCCATTATAAAAATCAATTACTTTTAAAAACCTGTGAAAAAAAGACAGTGAAAGAGAGAGAAATTCTTACAAAATTCGTTTAGGGGCAGTTATGCTACCTGGATTGACCATATCTAGACCCACAGCTGATTGAGACATAAGGGTGGACACTCTTGGGGATGAGAGGTTTGGTGAGGTTGGGTGAGGAAACGCAGACCCTTTAAAGTAATACTGCGTGGTACCCATCCCATGGGTCCCAAATCTCCAGGTTCAAGGGCATCTTCCTACATCGAAAACATGCATGAGAAACCCAGAAGATGGTACACCGTGTGATCGTGAAAGGTTTCTAAAACGCACCTCATTTCTCATCTCCTTGTGCTCGGGTTCGCCATTCCAGCTGCTTTACTAGCAATCTCCCTCCTTGGAGAATCAGCACCTTTAACCTCCTGTTCCGTACAGGTTGCAATTTGTCCTGAGGATGAACGGGAAGAGGGGAAAACAATGAGAGACTAGCTCTAGGTGTTGAGACAGGCACAGGTCACTCTATTTTCCCATCAGGAAGAAGAATTAAGCACAGGCTCAGCCTGCCGCCCGGGACCAGAATAGAGCCTGAAGCAATCCTGCGCTTTTGCGGCCAGCTCCCAAGAAAGCGAGTTGAAAAATGGAGCTCAGGGGCACTGCAATTCACAAACCTGCAGACTTATAAATGATCACTCTCGTCCACAAATATATTGAGGGAATGCAACGAAGAGGATTTGAAAGCAAGGCAGAATTGCAGGAAACAGATTTCAGGAGGGAGAGTCAAATCGCCTTTAAAGCACAGGAAAAGCGGCAAAACCTCGACAAGATGCCCTTGGCCAAAAAGGGCGTATGCGTTTTTTCCTGAATATATTCAGGAAAAAACGCATACGCCCTTTTTGGCCAACCAAGCAACCTGGAAAGGCAAATCAGCGCTACAAAGAAGTCTCGCTTCCCATCGGTCAAAAGGGCCATGCTGAATAAAGTGTCAAAACCAGAAATGCAGGGCAGGCCATGAGGAAACGGGAGCCTTGTTACGATGATGGGCGGGATGTAAATTGCCAACAGCCACTCTGGAGAAGTGTACGATGTGTCCTGAAACATCTAAAAAACTCAGCTTAGAGAGCATAGGGAACTTCCACTCATGGGCGTATAAAGTGGGAAAATTAAAAACCAGCAAGACACAGGCACCCCAAAGTTTAGGGCTGCTCTGTTGACAAGAACCTCCAACTTCGTTACACCTTAAATATCCCAGGAAAGAGAAAAATGGATAAAGAAGTTGTGGTCCTTATGTACAATGGAATATCACTCAGCCATGAAATCAACGTCATAAGGCTAGTAGCAGCATGATGAGTGGATTTAGGTACGACGATTCTAAGTGAAATAAGTCACACAGAAAAAGACACTTATCATAAGATATCACTTATAGAGGGAATGAAAAAACCGCTACCCTTGAACTGAATTACAAAACAGAACAGAGTCACACGTTTAGAAAACACACAATGGCTGCTTAACGGGAAAGGTGAGGTGGGGTGATGAATAAAACAAGGGTTTCAAATTAGCTCAGATACCGTTCCATAAACCCAATATGTACTAGACAAGACCTACTCCTTGCTCAGTGAATTGGACTCAAAACCCCCTATTCACGGCCCAAGAATATATCTGACTAGTAAGAATCTTAAAACCTATGTATTGATATCTCTCTGTAAGTGAGTCAAGTGGGTGTGAAGTGACATAAACACAGCAGTGAAAAGCAGCTAAACCCCATTATAAAAATCAATTACTTTTAAAAACCTGTGAAAAAAAGACAGTGAAAGAGAGAGAAATTCTTACAAAATTCGTTTAGGGGCAGTTATGCTACCTGGATTGACCATATCTAGACCCACAGCTGATTGAGACATAAGGTTGGACACTCTTGGGGATGAGAGGTTTGGTGAGGTTGGGTGAGGAAACGCAGACCCTTTAAAGTAATACTGCGTGGTACCCATCCCATGGGTCCCAAATCTCCAGGTTCAAGGGCATCTTCCTACATCGAAAACATGCATGAGAAACCCAGAAGATGGTACACCGTGTGATCGCGAAAGGTTTCTAAAACGCACCTCATTTCTCATGTCCTTGTGCTCGGGTTCGCCATTCCAGCCGCATTACTAGCAATCTCCCTCCTTGGAGAATCAGCACCTTTAACCTCCTGTTCCGTACAGGTTGCAATTTGTCCTGAGGATGAACGGGAAGAAGGGGGAACCAATGAGAGACTAGCTCTAGGTGTTGGGACAGGCACAGGTCACTCTATTTTCCCATCAGGAAGAAGAATTAACCCCAGGCTCAGCCTGCCGCCCGGGACCAGAATAGGGCCTGAAGCAATCCTGCGCTTTTGCGGCCAGCTCCCAAGAAAGCTAGTTGAAAAATGGAGCTCAGGGGCACTGCAATTCACAAACCTGCAGACTTATAAATGATCACTCTCGTCCACAAATATATTGAGGGAAGGCAACGAAGAGGATTTGAAAGCAAGGCAGAATTGCAGGAAACAGATTTCAGGAGGGAGAGTCAAATCGCCTTTAAAGCACAGGAAAAGCGGCAAAACCTCGACAAGATGCCCTTGGCCAAAAAGGGCGTATGCGTTTTTTCCTGAATATATTCAGGAAAAAACGCATACGCCCTTTTTGGCCAACCAAGCAACCTGGAAAGGCAAATCAGCGCTACAAAGAAGTCTCGCTTCCCATCGGTCAAAAGGGCCATGCTGAATAAAGTGTCAAAACCAGAAATGCAGGGCAGGCCATGAGGAAACGGGAGCCTTGTTACGATGATGAGCGGGATGTAAATTGCCAACAGCCACTCTGGAGAAGTGTACGATGTGTCCTGAAACATCTAAAAAACTCAGCTTAGAGAGCATAGGGAACTTCCACTGATGGGCGTATAAAGTGGGAAAATTAAAAACCAGCAAGACACAGGCACCCCAAAGTTTAGGGCTGCTCTGTTGACAAGAACCTCCAACTTCGTTACACCTTAAATATCCCAGGAAAGAGAAAAATGGATAAAGAAGTTGTGGTCCTTATGTACAATGGAATATCACTCAGCCATGAAATCAACGTCATAAGGCTAGTAGCAGCATGATGAGTGGATTTAGGTACGACGATTCTAAGTGAAATAAGTCACACAGAAAAAGACACTTATCATAAGATATCACTTATAGAGGGAATGAAAAAACCGCTACCCTTGAACTGAATTACAAAACAGAACAGAGTCACACGTTTAGAAAACACACAATGGCTGCTTAACGGGAAAGGTGAGGTGGGGTGATGAATAAAACAAGGGTTTCAAATTAGCTCAGATACCGTTCCATAAACCCAATATGTACTAGACAAGACCTACTCCTTGCTCAGTGAATTGGACTCAAAACCCCCTATTCACGGCCCAAGAATATATCTGACTAGTAAGAATCTTAAAACCTATGTATTGATATCTCTCTGTAAGTGAGTCAAGTGGGTGTGAAGTGACAGAAACACAGCAGTGAAAAGCAGCTAAACCCCATTATAAAAATCAATTACTTTTAAAAACCTGTGAAAAAAAGACAGTGAAAGAGAGATAAATTCTTACAAAATTCGTTTAGGGGCAGTTATGCTACCTGGATTGACCATATCTAGACCCACAGCTGATTGAGACATAAGGGTGGACACTCTTGGGGATGAGAGGTTTGGTGAGGTTGGGTGAGGAAACGCAGACCCTTTAAAGTAATACTGCGTGGTACCCATCCCATGGGTCCCAAATCTCCAGGTTCAAGGGCATCTTCCTACATCGAAAACATGCATGAGAAACCCAGAAGATGGTACACCGTGTGATCGCGAAAGGTTTCTAAAACGCACCTCATTTCTCATGTCCTTGTGCTCGGGTTCGCCATTCCAGCCGCATTACTAGCAATCTCCCTCCTTGGAGAATCAGCACCTTTAACCTCCTGTTCCGTACAGGTTGCAATTTGTCCTGAGGATGAACGGGAAGAAGGGGGAACCAATGAGAGACTAGCTCTAGGTGTTGGGACAGGCACAGGTCACTCTATTTTCCCATCAGGAAGAAGAATTAACCCCAGGCTCAGCCTGCCGCCCGGGACCAGAATAGGGCCTGAAGCAATCCTGCGCTTTTGCGGCCAGCTCCCAAGAAAGCGAGTTGAAAAATGGAGCTCAGGGGCACTGCAATTCACAAACCTGCAGACTTATAAATGATCACTCTCGTCCACAAATATATTGAGGGAAGGCAACGAAGAGGATTTGAAAGCAAGGCAGAATTGCAGGAAACAGATTTCAGGAGGGAGAGTCAAATCGCCTTTAAAGCACAGGAAAAGCGGCAAAACCTCGACAAGATGCCCTTGGCCAAAAAGGGCGTATGCGTTTTTTCCTGAATATATTCAGGAAAAAACGCATACGCCCTTTTTGGCCAACCAAGCAACCTGGAAAGGCAAATCAGCGCTACAAAGAAGTCTCGCTTCCCATCGGTCAAAAGGGCCATGCTGAATAAAGTGTCAAAACCAGAAATGCAGGGCAGGCCATGAGGAAACGGGAGCCTTGTTACGATCATGGGCGGGATGTAAATTGCCAACAGCCACTCTGGAGAAGTGTACGATGTGTCCTGAAACATCTAAAAAACTCAGCTTAGAGAGCATAGGGCACTTCCACTCATGGGCGTATAAAGTGGGAAAATTAAAAACCAGCAAGACACAGGCACCCCAAAGATTCGGGCTGCCTGTTGACAAGAACCTCCAACTTCGTTACACCTTAAATATCCCAGGAAAGAGAAAAATGGATAAAGAAGTTGTGGTCCTTATGTACAATGGAATATCACTCAGCCATGAAATCAACGTCATAAGGCTAGTAGCAGCATGATGAGTGGTTTTAGGTACGACGATTCTAAGTGAAATAAGTCACACAGAAAAAGACACTTATCATAAGATATCACTTATAGAGGGAATGAAAAAACCGCTACCCTTGAACTGAATTACAAAACAGAACAGAGTCACACGTTTAGAAAACACACAATGGCTGCTTAACGGGAAAGGTGAGGTGGGGTGATGAATAAAACAAGGGTTTCAAATTAGCTCAGATACCGTTCCATAAACCCAATATGTACTAGACAAGACCTACTCCTTGCTCAGTGAATTGGACTCAAAACCCCCTATTCACGGCCCAAGAATATATCTGACTAGTAAGAATCTTAAAACCTATGTATTGATATCTCTCTGTAAGTGAGTCAAGTGGGTGTGAAGTGACATAAACACAGCAGTGAAAAGCAGCTAAACCCCATTATAAAAATCAATTACTTTTAAAAACCTGTGAAAAAAAGACAGTGAAAGAGAGAGAAATTCTTACAAAATTCGTTTAGGGGCAGTTATGCTACCTGGATTGACCATATCTAGACCCACAGCTGATTGAGACATAAGGGTGGACACTCTTGGGGATGAGAGGTTTGGTGAGGTTGGGTGAGGAAACGCAGACCCTTTAAAGTAATACTGCGTGGTACCCATCCCATGGGTTCCAAATCTCCAGGTTCAAGGGCATCTTCCTACATCGAAAACATGCATGAGAAACCCAGAAGATGGTACACCGTGTGATCGCGAAAGGTTTCTAAAACGCACCTCATTTCTCATCTCCTTGTGCTCGGGTTCGCCATTCCAGCTGCTTTACTAGCAATCTCCCTCCTTGGAGAATCAGCACCTTTAACCTCCTGTTCCGTACAGGTTGCAGTTTGTCCTGAGGATGAACGGGAAGAGGGGAAAACTATGAGAGACTAGCTCTAGGTGTTGGGACAGGCACAGGTCACTCTATTTTCCCATCAGGAAGAAGAATTAACCCCAGGGTCAGCCTGCCGCCCGGGACCAGAATAGGGCCTGAAGCAATCCTGCGCTTTTGCGGCCAGCTCCCAAGAAAGCGAGTTGAAAAATGGAGCTCAGGGGCACTGCAATTCACAAACCTGCAGACTTATAAATGATCACTCTCGTCCACAAATATATTGAGGGAAGGCAACGAAGAGGATTTGAAAGCAAGGCAGAATTGCAGGAAACAGATTTCAGGAGGGAGAGTCAAATCGCCTTTAAAGCACAGGAAAAGCGGCAAAACCTCGACAAGATGCCCTTGGCCAAAAAGGGCGTATGCGTTTTTTCCTGAATATATTCAGGAAAAAACGCATACGCCCTTTTTGGCCAAGCAAGCAACCTGGAAAGGCAAATCAGCGCTACAAAGAAGTCTCGCTTCCCATCGGTCAAAAGGGCCATGCTGAATAAAGTGTCAAAACCAGAAATGCAGGGCAGGCCATGAGGAAACGGGAGCCTTGTTACGATGATGGGCGGGATGTAAATTGCCAACAGCCACTCTGGAGAAGTGTACGATGTGTCCTGAAACATCTAAAAAACTCAGCTTAGAGAGCATAGGGCACTTCCACTCATGGGCGTATAAAGTGGGAAAATTAAAAACCAGCAAGACACAGGCACCCCAAAGTTTAGGGCTGCTCTGTTGACAAGAACCTCCAACTTCGTTACACCTTAAATATCCCAGGAAAGAGAAAAATGGATAAAGAAGTTGTGGTCCTTATGTACAATGGAATATCACTCAGCCATGAAATCAACGTCATAAGGCTAGTAGCAGCATGATGAGTGGATTTAGGTACGACGATTCTAAGTGAAATAAGTCACACAGAAAAAGACACTTATCATAAGATATCACTTATAGAGGGAATGAAAAAACCGCTACCCTTGAACTGAATTACAAAACAGAACAGAGTCACACGTTTAGAAAACACACAATGGCTGCTTAACGGGAAAGGTGAGGTGGGGTGATGAATAAAACAAGGGTTTCAAATTAGCTCAGATACCGTTCCATAAACCCAATATGTACTAGACAAGACCTACTCCTTGCTCAGTGAATTGGACTCAAAACCCCCTATTCACGGCCCAAGAATATATCTGACTAGTAAGAATCTTAAAACCTATGTATTGATATCTCTCTGTAAGTGAGTCAAGTGGGTGTGAAGTGACAGAAACACAGCAGTGAAAAGCAGCTAAACCCCATTATAAAAATCAATTACTTTTAAAAACCTGTGAAAAAAAGACAGTGAAAGAGAGAGAAATTCTTACAAAATTCGTTTAGGGGCAGTTATGCTACCTGGATTGACCATATCTAGACCCACAGCTGATTGAGACATAAGGGTGGACACTCTTGGGGATGAGAGGTTTGGTGAGGTTGGGTGAGGAAACGCAGACCCTTTAAAGTAATACTGCGTGGTACCCATCCCATGGGTCCCAAATCTCCAGGTTCAAGGGCATCTTCCTACATCGAAAACATGCATGAGAAACCCAGAAGATGGTACACCGTGTGATCGCGAAAGGTTTCTAAAACGCACCTCATTTCTCATCTCCTTGTGCTCGGGTTCGCCATTCCAGCTGCTTTACTAGCAATCTCCCTCCTTGGAGAATCAGCACCTTTAACCTTCTGTTCCGTACAGGTTGCAATTTGTCCTGAGGATGAACGGGAAGAGGGGAAAACAATGAGAGACTAGCTCTAGGTGTTGAGACAGGCACAGGTCACTCTATTTTCCCATCAGGAAGAAGAATTAACCACAGGCTCAGCCTGCCGCCCGGGACCAGAATAGGGCCTGAAGCAATCCTGAGCTTTTGCGGCCAGCTCCCAAGAAAGCGAGTTGAAAAATGGAGCTCAGGCGCACTGCAATTCACAAACCTGCAGACTTATAAATGATCACTCTCGTCCACAAATATATTGAGGGAAGGCAACGAAGAGGATTTGAAAGCAAGGCAGAATTGCAGGGAACAGATTTCAGGAGAGAGAGTCAAATCGCCTTTAAAGCACAGGAAAAGCGGCAAAACCTCGACAAGATGCCCTTGGCCAAAAAGGGCGTATGCGTTTTTTCCTGAATATATTCAGGAAAAAACGCATACGCCCTTATTGGCCAACCAAGCAACCTGGAAAGGCAAATCAGCGCTACAAAGAAGTCTCGCTTCCCATCGGTCAAAAGGGCCATGCTGAATAAAGTGTCAAAACCAGAAATGCAGGGCAGGCCATGAGGAAACGGGAGCCTTGTTACGATGATGGGAGGGATGTAAATTGCCAACAGCCACTCTGGAGAAGTGTACGATGTGTCCTGAAACATCTAAAAAACTCAGCTTAGAGAGCATAGGGCACTTCCACTCATGGGCATATAAAGTGGGAAAATTAAAAACCAGCAAGACACAGGCACCCCAAAGTTTAGGGCTGCTCTGTTGACAAGAACCTCCGACTTCGTTACACCTTAAATATCCCAGGAAAGAGAAAAATGGATAAAGAAGTTGTGGTCCTTATGTACAATGGAATATCACTCAGCCATGAAATCAACGTCATAAGGCTAGTAGCAGCATGATGAGTGGATTTAGGTACGACGATTCTAAGTGAAATAAGTCACACAGAAAAAGACACTTATCATAAGATATCACTTATAGAGGGAATGAAAAAACCGCTACCCTTGAACTGAATTACAAAACAGAACAGAGTCACACGTTTAGAAAACACACAATGGCTGCTTAACGGGAAAGGTGAGGTGGGGTGATGAATAAAACAAGGGTTTCAAATTAGCTCAGATACCGTTCCATAAACCC
Organism: Balaenoptera physalus; assembly: GCF_965194825.1. Classification (NCBI taxonomy): domain Eukaryota; kingdom Metazoa; phylum Chordata; class Mammalia; order Artiodactyla; family Balaenopteridae; genus Balaenoptera; species Balaenoptera physalus. Next base: position 218,829 of record NW_028125634.1, read on the forward strand.
AATATGTACTAGACAAGACCTACTCCTTGCTCAGTGAATTGGACTCAAAACCCCCTATTCACGGCCCAAGAATATATCTGACTAGTAAGAATCTTAAAACCTATGTATTGATATCTCTCTGTAAGTGAGTCAAGTGGGTGTGAAGTGACAGAAACACAGCAGTGAAAAGCAGCTAAACCCCATTATAAAAATCAATTACTTTTAAAAACCTGTGAAAAAAAGACAGTGAAAGAGAGAGAAATTCTTACAAAATTCGTTTAGGGGCAGTTATGCTACCTGGATTGACCATATCTAGACCCACAGCTGATTGAGACATAAGGGTGGACACTCTTGGGGATGAGAGGTTTGGTGAGGTTGGGTGAGGAAACGCAGACCCTTTAAAGTAATACTGCGTGGTACCCATCCCATGGGTCCCAAATCTCCAGGTTCAAGGGCATCTTCCTACATCGAAAACATGCATGAGAAACCCAGAAGATGGTACACCGTGTGATCGTGAAAGGTTTCTAAAACGCACCTCATTTCTCATCTCCTTGTGCTCGGGTTCGCCATTCCAGCTGCTTTACTAGCAATCTCCCTCCTTGGAGAATCAGCACCTTTAACCTCCTGTTCCGTACAGGTTGCAATTTGTCCTGAGGATGAACGGGAAGAGGGGAAAACAATGAGAGACTAGCTCTAGGTGTTGAGACAGGCACAGGTCACTCTATTTTCCCATCAGGAAGAAGAATTAAGCACAGGCTCAGCCTGCCGCCCGGGACCAGAATAGAGCCTGAAGCAATCCTGCGCTTTTGCGGCCAGCTCCCAAGAAAGCGAGTTGAAAAATGGAGCTCAGGGGCACTGCAATTCACAAACCTGCAGACTTATAAATGATCACTCTCGTCCACAAATATATTGAGGGAATGCAACGAAGAGGATTTGAAAGCAAGGCAGAATTGCAGGAAACAGATTTCAGGAGGGAGAGTCAAATCGCCTTTAAAGCACAGGAAAAGCGGCAAAACCTCGACAAGATGCCCTTGGCCAAAAAGGGCGTATGCGTTTTTTCCTGAATATATTCAGGAAAAAACGCATACGCCCTTTTTGGCCAACCAAGCAACCTGGAAAGGCAAATCAGCGCTACAAAGAAGTCTCGCTTCCCATCGGTCAAAAGGGCCATGCTGAATAAAGTGTCAAAACCAGAAATGCATGGCAGGCCATGAGGAAACGGGAGCCTTGTTACGATGATGGGCGGGATGTAAATTGCCAACAGCCACTCTGGAGAAGTGTACGATGTGTCCTGAAACATCTAAAAAACTCAGCTTAGAGAGCATAGGGAACTTCCACTCATGGGCGTATAAAGTGGGAAAATTAAAAACCAGCAAGACACAGGCACCCCAAAGTTTAGGGCTGCTCTGTTGACAAGAACCTCCAACTTCGTTACACCTTAAATATCCCAGGAAAGAGAAAAATGGATAAAGAAGTTGTGGTCCTTATGTACAATGGAATATCACTCAGCCATGAAATCAACGTCATAAGGCTAGTAGCAGCATGATGAGTGGATTTAGGTACGACGATTCTAAGTGAAATAAGTCACACAGAAAAAGACACTTATCATAAGATATCACTTATAGAGGGAATGAAAAAACCGCTACCCTTGAACTGAATTACAAAACAGAACAGAGTCACACGTTTAGAAAACACACAATGGCTGCTTAACGGGAAAGGTGAGGTGGGGTGATGAATAAAACAAGGGTTTCAAATTAGCTCAGATACCGTTCCATAAACCCAATATGTACTAGACAAGACCTACTCCTTGCTCAGTGAATTGGACTCAAAACCCCCTATTCACGGCCCAAGAATATATCTGACTAGTAAGAATCTTAAAACCTATGTATTGATATCTCTCTGTAAGTGAGTCAAGTGGGTGTGAAGTGACATAAACACAGCAGTGAAAAGCAGCTAAACCCCATTATAAAAATCAATTACTTTTAAAAACCTGTGAAAAAAAGACAGTGAAAGAGAGAGAAATTCTTACAAAATTCGTTTAGGGGCAGTTATGCTACCTGGATTGACCATATCTAGACCCACAGCTGATTGAGACATAAGGTTGGACACTCTTGGGGATGAGAGGTTTGGTGAGGTTGGGTGAGGAAACGCAGACCCTTTAAAGTAATACTGCGTGGTACCCATCCCATGGGTCCCAAATCTCCAGGTTCAAGGGCATCTTCCTACATCGAAAACATGCATGAGAAACCCAGAAGATGGTACACCGTGTGATCGCGAAAGGTTTCTAAAACGCACCTCATTTCTCATGTCCTTGTGCTCGGGTTCGCCATTCCAGCCGCATTACTAGCAATCTCCCTCCTTGGAGAATCAGCACCTTTAACCTCCTGTTCCGTACAGGTTGCAATTTGTCCTGAGGATGAACGGGAAGAAGGGGGAACCAATGAGAGACTAGCTCTAGGTGTTGGGACAGGCACAGGTCACTCTATTTTCCCATCAGGAAGAAGAATTAACCCCAGGCTCAGCCTGCCGCCCGGGACCAGAATAGGGCCTGAAGCAATCCTGCGCTTTTGCGGCCAGCTCCCAAGAAAGCTAGTTGAAAAATGGAGCTCAGGGGCACTGCAATTCACAAACCTGCAGACTTATAAATGATCACTCTCGTCCACAAATATATTGAGGGAAGGCAACGAAGAGGATTTGAAAGCAAGGCAGAATTGCAGGAAACAGATTTCAGGAGGGAGAGTCAAATCGCCTTTAAAGCACAGGAAAAGCGGCAAAACCTCGACAAGATGCCCTTGGCCAAAAAGGGCGTATGCGTTTTTTCCTGAATATATTCAGGAAAAAACGCATACGCCCTTTTTGGCCAACCAAGCAACCTGGAAAGGCAAATCAGCGCTACAAAGAAGTCTCGCTTCCCATCGGTCAAAAGGGCCATGCTGAATAAAGTGTCAAAACCAGAAATGCAGGGCAGGCCATGAGGAAACGGGAGCCTTGTTACGATGATGAGCGGGATGTAAATTGCCAACAGCCACTCTGGAGAAGTGTACGATGTGTCCTGAAACATCTAAAAAACTCAGCTTAGAGAGCATAGGGAACTTCCACTGATGGGCGTATAAAGTGGGAAAATTAAAAACCAGCAAGACACAGGCACCCCAAAGTTTAGGGCTGCTCTGTTGACAAGAACCTCCAACTTCGTTACACCTTAAATATCCCAGGAAAGAGAAAAATGGATAAAGAAGTTGTGGTCCTTATGTACAATGGAATATCACTCAGCCATGAAATCAACGTCATAAGGCTAGTAGCAGCATGATGAGTGGATTTAGGTACGACGATTCTAAGTGAAATAAGTCACACAGAAAAAGACACTTATCATAAGATATCACTTATAGAGGGAATGAAAAAACCGCTACCCTTGAACTGAATTACAAAACAGAACAGAGTCACACGTTTAGAAAACACACAATGGCTGCTTAACGGGAAAGGTGAGGTGGGGTGATGAATAAAACAAGGGTTTCAAATTAGCTCAGATACCGTTCCATAAACCCAATATGTACTAGACAAGACCTACTCCTTGCTCAGTGAATTGGACTCAAAACCCCCTATTCACGGCCCAAGAATATATCTGACTAGTAAGAATCTTAAAACCTATGTATTGATATCTCTCTGTAAGTGAGTCAAGTGGGTGTGAAGTGACAGAAACACAGCAGTGAAAAGCAGCTAAACCCCATTATAAAAATCAATTACTTTTAAAAACCTGTGAAAAAAAGACAGTGAAAGAGAGAGAAATTCTTACAAAATTCGTTTAGGGGCAGTTATGCTACCTGGATTGACCATATCTAGACCCACAGCTGATTGAGATATAAGGGTGGACACTCTTGGGGATGAGAGGTTTGGTGAGGTTGGGTGAGGAAACGCAGACCCTTTAAAGTAATACTGCGTGGTACCCATCCCATGGGTCCCAAATCTCCAGGTTCAAGGGCATCTTCCTACATCGAAAACATGCATGAGAAACCCAGAAGATGGTACACCGTGTGATCGCGAAAGGTTTCTAAAACGCACCTCATTTCTCATCTCCTTGTGCTCGGGTTCGCCACTCCAGCTGCTTTACTAGCAATCTCCCTCCTTGGAGAATCAGCACCTTTAACCTTCTGTTCCGTACAGGTTGCAATTTGTCCTGAGGATGAACGGGAAGAGGGGAAAACAATGAGAGACTAGCTCTAGGTGTTGAGACAGGCACAGGTCACTCTATTTTCCCATCAGGAAGAAGAATTAACCACAGGCTCAGCCTGCCGCCCGGGACCAGAATAGTGCCTGAAGCAATCCTGCGCTTTTGCGGCCAGCTCCCAAGAAAGCGAGTTGAAAAATGGAGCTCAGGCGCACTGCAATTCACAAACCTGCAGACTTATAAATGATCACTCTCGTCCACAAATATATTGAGGGAAGGCAACGAAGAGGATTTGAAAGCAAGGCAGAATTGCAGGAAACAGATTTCAGGAGAGAGAGTCAAATCGCCTTTAAAGCACAGGAAAAGCGGCAAAACCTCGACAAGATGCCCTTGGCCAAAAAGGGCGTATGCGTTTTTTCCTGAATATATTCAGGAAAAAACGCATACGCCCTTTTTGGCCAACCAAGCAACCTGGAAAGGCAAATCAGCGCTACAAAGAAGTCTCGCTTCCCATCGGTCAAAAGGGCCATGCTGAATAAAGTGTCAAAACCAGAAATGCAGGGCAGGCCATGAGGAAACGGGAGCCTTGTTACGATGATGGGAGGGATGTAAATTGCCAACAGCCACTCTGGAGAAGTGTACGATGTGTCCTGAAACATCTAAAAAACTCAGCTTAGAGAGCATAGGGCACTTCCACTCATGGGCATATAAAGTGGGAAAATTAAAAACCAGCAAGACACAGGCACCCCAAAGTTTAGGGCTGCTCTGTTGACAAGAACCTCCAACTTCGTTACACCTTAAATATCCCAGGAAAGAGAAAAATGGATAAAGAAGTTGTGGTCCTTATGTACAATGGAATATCACTCAGCCATGAAATCAACGTCATAAGGCTAGTAGCAGCATGATGAGTGGATTTAGGTACGACGATTCTAAGTGAAATAAGTCACACAGAAAAAGACACTTATCATAAGATATCACTTATAGAGGGAATGAAAAAACCGCTACCCTTGAACTGAATTACAAAACAGAACAGAGTCACACGTTTAGAAAACACACAATGGCTGCTTAACGGGAAAGGTGAGGTGGGGTGATGAATAAAACAAGGGTTTCAAATTAGCTCAGATACCGTTCCATAAACCCAATATGTACTAGACAAGACCTACTCCTTGCTCAGTGAATTGGACTCAAAACCCCCTATTCATGGCCCAAGAATATATCTGACTAGTAAGAATCTTAAAACCTATGTATTGATATCTCTCTGTAAGTGAGTCAAGTGGGTGTGAAGTGACATAAACACAGCAGTGAAAAGCAGCTAAACCCCATTATAAAAATCAATTACTTTTAAAAACCTGTGAAAAAAAGACAGTGAAAGAGAGAGAAATTCTTACAAAATTCGTTTAGGGGCAGTTATGCTACCTGGATTGACCATATCTAGACCCACAGCTGATTGAGACATAAGGGTGGACACTCTTGGGGATGAGAGGTTTGGTGAGGTTGGGTGAGGAAACGCAGACCCTTTAAAGTAATACTGCGTGGTACCCATCCCATGGGTCCCAAATCTCCAGGTTCAAGGGCATCTTCCTACATCGAAAACATGCATGAGAAACCCAGAAGATGGTACACCGTGTGATCGCGAAAGGTTTCTAAAACGCACCTCATTTCTCATCTCCTTGTGCTCGGGTTCGCCATTCCAGCTGCTTTACTAGCAATCTCCCTCCTTGGAGAATCAGCACCTTTAACCTCCTGTTCCGTACAGGTTGCAATTTGTCCTGAGGATGAACGGGAAGAGGGGAAAACAATGAGAGACTAGCTCTAGGTTTTGAGACAGGCACAGGTCACTCTATTTTCCCATCAGGAAGAAGAATTAACCACAGGCTCAGCCTGCCGCCCGGGACCAGAATAGGGCCTGAAGCAATCCTGCGCTTTTGCGGCCAGCTCCCAAGAAAGCGAGTTGAAAAATGGAGCTCAGGGGCACTGCAATTCACAAACCTGCAGACTTATAAATGATCACTCTCGTCCACAAATATATTGAGGGAAGGGAACGAAGAGGATTTGAAAGCAAGGCAGAATTGCAGGAAACAGATTTCAGGAGGGAGATTCGAATCGCCTTTAAAGCACAAGAAAAGCGGCAAAACCTCGACAAGATGCCCTTGGCCAAAAACGGCGTATGCGTTTTTTCCTGAATATATTCAGGAAAAAACGCATACGCCCTTTTTGGCCAAGCAAGCAACCTGGAAAGGCAAATCAGCGCTACAAAGAAGTCTCGCTTCCCATCGGTCAAAAGGGCCAAGCTGAATAAAGTGTCAAAACCAGAAATGCAGGGCAGGCCATGGAGAAACGGGAGCCTTGCTACGCTGATGGGCGGGATGTAAATTGCCAACAGCCACTCTGGAGAAGTGTACGGTGTGTCCTGAAACATCTAAAAAACTCAGCTTAGAGAGCATAGGGCACTTCCACTCATGGGCGTATAAATTGGGAAAACTAAAAATCAGCAAGACACAGGCACCACAACGTTTAGGGCTGCTCTGTTGACAAGAACCTCCACTTCGTTACACCTTAAATATCTCAGGAAAGAGAAAGATGGATAAATAAGTTGTGGTCCTTATGTACAATGGAATATCACTCAGCCATGAAATCAACGTCATAAGGCTTGTAGCAGCATGATGAGAGGATTTAGGTACGACGATTCTAAGTGAAATAAGTCACAGAGAAAAAGACACTTATCATAAGATATCACTTATAGAGGGAATGTAAAAACCGCTACCCTTGAACTGAATTACAAAACAGAACAGAGTCACACGTTTAGAAAACACACTATGGCTGCTTAACGGGAAAGGTGAGGTGGGGTGATGCATAAAACAAGGGTTTCAAATTGGCTCAGATACCGTTCCATAAACCCAATATGTAATAGACAAGACCTACTCCTTGCTCAGTGAATTGGACTCGACACCCCCTATTCACGGCCCAAGAATATATCTGACTAGTAAGAATCTTAAAACCTATGTATTGATATCTCTCTGTAAGTGAGTCAAGTGGGTGTAAAGTGACTTAAACACAGCAGTGAAAAGCAGCTAAACCCCATTATAAAAATCAATTACTTTTAAAAACCTGTGAAACAAAGACAGTGAAAGAGAGAGAAATTCTTACAAAATTCGTTCAGGGGCTGTGATGCCACCTGGATTGACCATGTATAGACCCACAGCTGATTGAGACATAAGGGTGGACACTCTTGGGGCTGAGAGGTTTGGTGACGTTGGGTGAGCAAACGCAGACCCTTTAAAGTAATACTGCGTGTTACCAATCCCATGGGTCCCAAATCTCCAGGTTCAAGGCCATCTTCCTACATCGAAAACATGCATGAGGAACCCAGAAGATGGTACACCGTGTGATCGGGAAAGGTTTCTAAAACACACCTCATTTCTCATCTCCTTGTGCCTTTAAAGCACAGGAAAAGCGGCAAAACCTCGACAATGATGCCCTTGGCCAAAAAGGGCGTATGCGTTCTTTCCTGAATATATTCAGGAAAAAACGCATACGCCCTTTTTGGCCAACCAAGCAACCTGGAAAGGCAAATCAGCGCTACAAAGAAGTCTCGCTTCCCATCGGTCAAAAGGGCCATGCTGAATAAAGTGTCAAAACCAGAAATGCAGGGCAGGCCATGAGGAAACGGGAGCCTTGTTACGGTGATGGGAGGGATGTAAATTGCCAACAGCCACTCTGGAGAAGTGTACGATGTGTCCTGAAACATCTAAAAAACTCAGCTTAGAGAGCATAGGGCACTTCCACTCATGGGCATATAAAGTGGGAACATTAAAAACCAGCAAGACACAGGCACCCCAAAGTTTAGGGCTGCTCTGTTGACAAGAACCTCCAACTTCGTTACACCTTAAATATCCCAGGAAAGAGAAAAATGGATAAAGAAGTTGTGGTCCTTATGTACAATGGAATATCACTCAGCCATGAAATCAACGTCATAAGGCTAGTAGCAGCATGATGAGTGGATTTAGGTACAACGATTCTAAGTGAAATAAGTCACACAGAAAAAGACACTTATCATAAGATATCACTTATAGAGGGAATGAAAAAACCGCTACCCTTGAACTGAATTACAAAACAGAACAGAGTCACACGTTTAGAAAACACACAATGGCTGCTTAACGGGAAAGGTGAGGTGGGGTGATGAATAAAACAAGGGTTTCAAATTAGCTCAGATACCGTTCCATAAACCCAATATGTACTAGACAAGACCTACTCCTTGCTCAGTGAATTGGACTCAAAACCCCCTATTCACGGCCCAAGAATATATCTGACTAGTAAGAATCTTAAAACCTATGTATTGATATCTCTCTGTAAGTGAGTCAAGTGGGTGTGAAGTGACATAAACACAGCAGTGAAAAGCAGCTAAACTCCATTATAAAAATCAATTACTTTTAAAAACCTGTGAAAAAAAGACAGTGAAAGAGAGAGAAATTCTTACAAAATTCGTTTAGGGGCAGTTATGCTACCTGGATTGACCATATCTAGACCCACAGCTGATTGAGACATAAGGGTGGACACTCTTGGGGATGAGAGGTTTGGTGAGGTTGGGTGAGGAAACGCAGACCCTTTAAAGTAATACTGCGTGGTACCCATCCCATGGGTCCCAAATCTCCAGGTTCAAGGGCATCTTCCTACATCGAAAACATGCATGAGAAACCCAGAAGATGGTACACCGTGTGATCGCGAAAGGTTTCTAAAACGCACCTCATTTCTCATGTCCTTGTGCTCGGGTTCACCATTCCAGCCGCATTACTAGCAATCTCCCTCCTTGGAGAATCAGCACCTTTAACCTCCTGTTCCGTACAGGTTGCAATTTGTCCTGAGGATGAACGGGAAGAAGGGGGAACCAATGAGAGACTAGCTCTAGGTGTTGGGACAGGCACAGGTCACTCTATTTTCCCATCAGGAAGAAGAATTAACCCCAGGCTCAGCCTGCCGCCCGGGACCAGAATAGGGCCTGAAGCAGTCCTGCGCTTTTGCGGCCAGCTCCCAAGAAAGCGAGTTGAAAAATGGAGCTCAGGGGCACTGCAATTCACAAACCTGCAGACTTATAAATGATCACTCTCGTCCACAAATATATTGAGGGAAGGCAACGAAGAGGATTTGAAAGCAAGGCAGAATTGCAGGAAACAGATTTCAGGAGGGAGAGTCAAATCGCCTTTAAAGCACAGGAAAAGCAGCAAAACCTCGACAAGATGCCCTTGGCCAAAAAGGGCGTATGCGTTTTTTCCTGAATATATTCAGGAAAAAACGCATACGCCCTTTTTGGCCAACCAAGCAACCTGGAAAGGCAAATCAGCGCTACAAAGAAGTCTCGCTTCCCATCGGTCAAAAGGGCCATGCTGAATAAAGTGTCAAAACCAGAAATGCAGGGCAGGCCATGAGGAAACGGGAGCCTTGTTACGATGATGGGCGGGATGTAAATTGCCAACAGCCACTCTGGAGAAGTGTACGATGTGTCCTGAAACATCTAAAAAACTCAGCTTAGAGAGCATAGGGCACTTCCACTCATGGGCGTATAAAGTGGGAAAATTAAAAACCAGCAAGACACAGGCACCCCAAAGATTAGGGCTGCTCTGTTGACAAGAACCTCCAACTTCGTTACACCTTAAATATCCCAGGAAAGAGAAAAATGGATAAAGAAGTTGTGGTCCTTATGTACAATGGAATATCACTCAGCCATGAAATCAACGTCATAAGGCTAGTAGCAGCATGATGAGTGGTTTTAGGTACGACGATTCTAAGTGAAATAAGTCACACAGAAAAAGACACTTATCATAAGATATCACTTATAGAGGGAATGAAAAAACCGCTACCCTTGAACTGAATTACAAAACAGAACAGAGTCACACGTTTAGAAAACACACAATGGCTGCTTAACGGGAAAGGTGACGTGGGGTGATGAATAAAACAAGGGTTTCAAATTAGCTCAGATACCGTTCCATAAACCCAATATGTACTAGACAAGACCTACTCCTTGCTCAGTGAATTGGACTCAAAACCCCCTATTCACGGCCCAAGAATATATCTGACTAGTAAGAATCTTAAAACCTATGTATTGATATCTCTCTGTAAGTGAGTCAAGTGGGTGTGAAGTGATATAAACACAGCAGTGAAAAGCAGCTAAACCCCATTATAAAAATCAATTACTTTTAAAAACCTGTGAAAAAAAGACAGTGAAAGAGAGAGAAATTCTTACAAAATTCGTTTAGGGGCAGTTATGCTACCTGGATTGACCATATCTAGACCCACAGCTGATTGAGACATAAGGGTGGACACTCTTGGGGATGAGAGGTTTGGTGAGGTTGGGTGAGGAAACGCAGACCCTTTAAAGTAATACTGCGAGGTACCCATCCCATGGGTTCCAAATCTCCAGGTTCAAGGGCATCTTCCTACATCGAAAACATGCATGAGAAACCCAGAAGATGGTACACCGTGTGATCGCGAAAGGTTTCTAAAACGCACCTCATTTCTCATCTCCTTGTGCTCGGGTTCGCCATTCCAGCTGCTTTACTAGCAATCTCCCTCCTTGGAGAATCAGCACCTTTAACCTCCTGTTCCGTACAGGTTGCAGTTTGTCCTGAGGATGAACGGGAAGAGGGGAAAACTATGAGAGACTAGCTCTAGGTGTTGGGACAGGCACAGGTCACTCTATTTTCCCATCAGGAAGAAGAATTAACCCCAGGCTCAGCCTGCCGCCAGGGACCAGAATAGAGCCTGAAGCAATCCTGCGCTTTTGCGGCCATCTCCCAAGAAAGCGAGTTGAAAAATGGAGCTCAGGGGCACTGCAATTCACAAACCTGCAGACTTATAAATGATCACTCTCGTCCACAAATATATTGAGGGAAGGCAACGAAGAGGATTTGAAAGCAAGGCAGAATTGCAGGAAACAGATTTCAGGAGGGAGAGTCAAATCGCCTTTAAAGCACAGGAAAAGCGGCAAAACCTCGACAAGATGCCCTTGGCCAAAAAGGGCGTATGCGTTTTTTCCTGAATATATTCAGGAAAAAACGCATACGCCCTTTTTGGCCAACCAAGCAACCTGGAAAGGCAAATCAGCGCTACAAAGAAGTCTCGCTTCCCATCGGTCAAAAGGGCCATGCTGAATAAAGTGTCAAAACCAGAAATGCAGGGCAGGCCATGAGGAAACGGGAGCCTTGTTACGATCATGGGCGGGATGTAAATTGCCAACAGCCACTCTGGAGAAGTGTACGATGTGTCCTGAAACATCTAAAAAACTCAGCTTAGAGAGCATAGGGCACTTCCACTCATGGGCATATAAAGTGGGAAAATTAAAAACCAGCAAGACACAGGCACCCCAAAGTTTAGGGCTGCTCTGTTGACAAGAACCTCCAACTTCGTTACACCTTAAATATCCCAGGAAAGAGAAAAATGGATAAAGAAGTTGTGGTCCTTATGTACAATGGAATATCACTCAGCCATGAAATCAACGTCATAAGGCTAGTAGCAGCATGATGAGTGGATTTAGGTACAACGATTCTAAGTGAAATAAGTCACACAGAAAAAGACACTTATCATAAGATATCACTTATAGAGGGAATGAAAAAACCGCTACCCTTGAACTGAATTACAAAACAGAACAGAGTCACACGTTTAGAAAACACACAATGGCTGCTTAACGGGAAAGGTGAGGTGGGGTGATGAATAAAACAAGGGTTTCAAATTAGCTCAGATACCGTTCCATAAACCCAATATGTACTAGACAAGACCTACTCCTTGCTCAGTGAATTGGACTCAAAACCCCCTATTCACGGCCCAAGAATATATCTGACTAGTAAGAATCTTAAAACCTATGTATTGATATCTCTCTGTAAGTGAGTCAAGTGGGTGTGAAGTGACAGAAACACAGCAGTGAAAAGCAGCTAAACCCCATTATAAAAATCAATTACTTTTAAAAACCTGTGAAAAAAAGACAGTGAAAGAGAGAGAAATTCTTACAAAATTCGTTTAGGGGCAGTTATGCTACCTGGATTGACCATATCTAGACCCACAGCTGATTGAGACATAAGGGTGGACACTCTTGGGGATGAGAGGTTTGGTGAGGTTGGGTGAGGAAACGCAGACCCTTTAAAGTAATACTGCGTGGTACCCATCCCATGGGTCCCAAATCTCCAGGTTCAAGGGCATCTTCCTACATCGAAAACATGCATGAGAAACCCAGAAGATGGTACACCGTGTGATCGCGAAAGGTTTCTAAAACGCACCTCATTTCTCATGTCCTTGTGCTCGGGTTCGCCATTCCAGCCGCATTACTAGCAATCTCCCTCCTTGGAGAATCAGCACCTTTAACCTCCTGTTCCGTACAGGTTGCAATTTGTCCTGAGGATGAACGGGAAGAAGGGGGAACCAATGAGAGACTAGCTCTAGGTGTTGGGACAGGCACAGGTCACTCTATTTTCCCATCAGGAAGAAGAATTAACCCCAGGCTCAGCCTGCCGCCCGGGACCAGAATAGGGCCTGAAGCAATCCTGCGCTTTTGCGGCCAGCTCCCAAGAAAGCGAGTTGAAAAATGGAGCTCAGGGGCACTGCAATTCACAAACCTGCAGACTTATAAATGATCACTCTCGTCCACAAATATATTGAGGGAAGGCAACGAAGAGGATTTGAAAGCAAGGCAGAATTGCAGGAAACAGATTTCAGGAGGGAGAGTCAAATCGCCTTTAAAGCACAGGAAAAGCGGCAAAACCTCGACAAGATGCCCTTGGCCAAAAAGGGCGTATGCGTTTTTTCCTGAATATATTCAGGAAAAAACGCATACGCCCTTTTTGGCCAACCAAGCAACCTGGAAAGGCAAATCAGCGCTACAAAGAAGTCTCGCTTCCCATCGGTCAAAAGGGCCATGCTGAATAAAGTGTCAAAACCAGAAATGCAGGGCAGGCCATGAGGAAACGGGAGCCTTGTTACGATCATGGGCGGGATGTAAATTGCCAACAGCCACTCTGGAGAAGTGTACGATGTGTCCTGAAACATCTAAAAAACTCAGCTTAGAGAGCATAGGGCACTTCCACTCATGGGCGTATAAAGTGGGAAAATTAAAAACCAGCAAGACACAGGCACCCCAAAGTTTAGGGCTGCTCTGTTGACAAGAACCTCCAACTTCGTTACACCTTAAATATCCCAGGAAAGAGAAAAATGGATAAAGAAGTTGTGGTCCTTATGTACAATGGAATATCACTCAGCCATGAAATCAACGTCATAAGGCTAGTAGCAGCATGATGAGTGGATTTAGGTACGACGATTCTAAGTGAAATAAGTCACACAGAAAAAGACACTTATCATAAGATATCACTTATAGAGGGAATGAAAAAACCGCTACCCTTGAACTGAATTACAAAACAGAACAGAGTCACACGTTTAGAAAACACACAATGGCTGCTTAACGGGAAAGGTGAGGTGGGGTGATGAATAAAACAAGGGTTTCAAATTAGCTCAGATACCGTTCCATAAACCCAATATGTACTAGACAAGACCTACTCCTTGCTCAGTGAATTGGACTCAAAACCTCCTATTCACGGCCCAAGAATATATCTGACTAGTAAGAATCTTAAAACCTATGTATTGATATCTCTCTGTAAGTGAGTCAAGTGGGTGTGAAGTGACATAAACACAGCAGTGAAAAGCAGCTAAACCCCATTATAAAAATCAATTACTTTTAAAAACCTGTGAAAAAAAGACAGTGAAAGAGAGAGAAATTCTTACAAAATTCCTTTAGGGGCAGTTATGCTACCTGGATTGACCATATCTAGACCCACAGCTGATTGAGACATAAGGGTGGACACTCTTGGGGATGAGAGGTTTGGTGAGGTTGGGTGAGTAAACGCAGACCCTTTAAAGTAATACTGCGTGGTACCCATCCCATGGGTCCCAAATCTCCAGGTTCAAGGGCATCTTCCTACATCGAAAACATGCATGAGAAACCCAGAAGATGGTACACCGTGTGATCGCGAAAGGTTTCTAAAACGCACCTCATTTCTCATCTCCTTGTGCTCGGGTTCGCCATTCCAGCTGCTTTACTAGCAATCTCCCTCCTTGGAGAATCAGCACCTTTAACCTCCTGTTCCGTACAGGTTGCAATTTGTCCTGAGGATGAACGGGAAGAGGGGAAAACAATGAGAGACTAGCTCTAGGTGTTGAGACAGGCACAGGTCACTCTATTTTCCCATCAGGAAGAAGAATTAACCACAGGCTCAGCCTGCCGCCCGGGACCAGAATAGGGCCTGAAGCAATCCTGCGCTTTTGCGGCCAGCTCCCAAGAAAGCGAGTTGAAAAATGGAGCTCAGGCGCACTGCAATTCACAAACCTGCAGACTTATAAATGATCACTCTCGTCCACAAATATATTGAGGGAAGGCAACGAAGAGGATTTGAAAGCAAGGCAGAATTGCAGGAAACAGATTTCAGGAGGGAGAGTCAAATCGCCTTTAAAGCACAGGAAAAGCGGCAAAACCTCGACAAGATGCCCTTGGCCAAAAAGGGCGTATGCGTTTTTTCCTGAATATATTCAGGAAAAAACGCATACGCCCTTTTTGGCCAAGCAAGCAACCTGGAAAGGCGAATCAGCGCTACAAAGAAGTCTCGCTTCCCATCGGTCAAAAGGGCCATGCTGAATAAAGTGTCAAAACCAGAAATGCAGGGCAGGCCATGAGGAAACGGGAGCCTTGTTACGATGATGGGTGGGATGTAAATTGCCAACAGCCACTCTGGAGAAGTGTACGATGTGTCCTGAAACATCTAAAAAACTCAGCTTAGAGAGCATAGGGCACTTCCACTCATGGGCATATAAAGTGGGAAAATTAAAAACCAGCAAGACACAGGCACCCCAAAGTTTAGGGCTGCTCTGTTGACAAGAACCTCCAACTTCGTTACACCTTAAATATCCCAGGAAAGAGAAAAATGGATAAAGAAGTTGTGGTCCTTATGTACAATGGAATATCACTCAGCCATGAAATCAACGTCATAAGGCTAGTAGCAGCATGATGAGTGGATTTAGGTACTACGATTCTAAGTGAAATAAGTCACACAGAAAAAGACACTTATCATAAGATATCACTTATAGAGGGAATGAAAAAACCGCTACCCTTGAACTGAATTACAAAACAGAACAGAGTCACACGTTTAGAAAACACACAATGGCTGCTTAACGGGAAAGGTGAGGTGGGGTGATGAATAAAACAAGGGTTTCAAATTAGCTCAGATACCGTTCCATAAACCCAATATGTACTAGACAAGACCTACTCCTTGCTCAGTGAATTGGACTCAAAACCCCCTATTCACGGCCCAAGAATATATCTGACTAGTAAGAATCTTAAAACCTATGTATTGATATCTCTCTGTAAGTGAGTCAAGTGGGTGTGAAGTGACAGAAACACAGCAGTGAAAAGCAGCTAAACCCCATTATAAAAATCAATTACTTTTAAAAACCTGTGAAAAAAAGACAGTGAAAGAGAGAGAAATTCTTACAAAATTCGTTTAGGGGCAGTTATGCTACCTGGATTGACCATATCTAGACCCACAGCTGATTGAGACATAAGGGTGGACACTCTTGGGGATGAGAGGTTTGGTGAGGTTGGGTGAGGAAACGCAGACCCTTTAAAGTAATACTGCGTGGTACCCATCCCATGGGTCCCAAATCTCCAGGTTCAAGGGCATCTTCCTACATCGAAAACATGCATGAGAAACCCAGAAGATGGTACACCGTGTGATCGTGAAAGGTTTCTAAAACGCACCTCATTTCTCATCTCCTTGTGCTCGGGTTCGCCATTCCAGCTGCTTTACTAGCAATCTCCCTCCTTGGAGAATCAGCACCTTTAACCTCCTGTTCCGTACAGGTTGCAATTTGTCCTGAGGATGAACGGGAAGAGGGGAAAACAATGAGAGACTAGCTCTAGGTGTTGAGACAGGCACAGGTCACTCTATTTTCCCATCAGGAAGAAGAATTAACCACAGGCTCAGCCTGCCGCCCGGGACCAGAATAGGGCCTGAAGCAATCCTGCGCTTTTGCGGCCAGCTCCCAAGAAAGCGAGTTGAAAAATGGAGCTCAGGCGCACTGCAATTCACAAACCTGCAGACTTATAAATGATCACTCTCGTCCACAAATATATTGAGGGAAGGCAACGAAGAGGATTTGAAAGCAAGGCAGAATTGCAGGAAACAGATTTCAGGAGGGAGAGTCAAATCGCCTTTAAAGCACAGGAAAAGCGGCAAAACCTCGACAAGATGCCCTTGGCCAAAAAGGGCGTATGCGTTTTTTCCTGAATATATTCAGGAAAAAACGCATACGCCCTTTTTGGCCAAGCAAGCAACCTGGAAAGGCAAATCAGCGCTACAAAGAAGTCTCGCTTCCCATCGGTCAAAAGGGCCATGCTGAATAAAGTGTCAAAATCAGAAATGCAGGACAGGCCATGGAGAAACGGGAGCCTTGCTACACTGATGGGCGGGATGTAAATTGCCAACAGCCACTCTGGAGAAGTATACGGTGTGTCCTGAAACATCTAAAAAACTCAGCTTAGAGAGCATAGGGCACTTCCACTCATGGGCGTATAAAGTGGGAAAATTAAAAACCAGCAAGACACAGGCACCCCAACATTTAGCGCTGCTCTTTTGACAAGAACCTCCACTTCGTTACACCTTAAATATCCCAGGAAAGAGAAAAATGGATAAAGAAGTTGTGGTCCTTATGTACAATGGAATATCACTCAGCCATGAAATCAACGTCATAAGGCTAATAGCAGCATGATGAGTGGATTTAGGTACTACGATTCTAAGTGAAATAAGTCACACAGAAAAAGACACTTATCATAAGATATCACTTATAGAGGGAATGTAAAAACCGCTACCCTTGAACTGAATTACAAAACAGAACAGAGTCACATGTTTAGAAAACACACTATGGCTGCTTAACGGGAAAGGTGAGGTGGGGTGATGCATAAAACAAGGGTTTCAAATTAGCTCAGATACCGTTCCATAAACCCAATATGTAATAGACAAGACCTACTCCTTGCTCAGTGAATTGGACTCAACACCCCCTATTCACGGCCCAAGAATATATCTGACTAGTAAGAATCTTAAAACCTATGTATTGATATCTCTCTGTAAGTGAGTCAAGTGGCTGTAAAGTGACATAAACACAGCAGTGAAAAGCAGCTAAACCCCATTATAAAAATCAATTACTTTTAAAAACCTGTGAAAAAAAGACAGTGAAAGAGAGAGAAATTCTTACAAAATTCGTTTAGGGGCAGTGATGCTACCTGGATTGACCATATCTAGACCCACAGCTGATTGAGACATAAGGGTGGACACTCTTGGGGCTGAGAGGTTTGCTGAGGTTGGGTGAGGAAACGCAGACCCTTTAAAGTAATATTGCCTGGTACACATCCCATGGGTCCCAAATCTCCAGGTTCAAGGGCATCTTCCTACATCGAAAACATGCATGAGAAACCCAGAAGATGGTACGCCGTGTGATCGGGAAAGGTTTCTAAAACGCACCTCATTTCTCATGTCCTTGTGCTCGGGTTCGCCATTCCAGCCGCTTTACTAACAATCTCCCTCTTTGGAGAATCAGCACCTTTAACCTCCTGTTCCGTACAGGTTGCAATTTGTCCTGAGGATGAACGGGAAGAGGGGAAAACAATGAGAGACTAGCTCTAGGTGTTGGGACAGGCACAGGTCACTCTATTTTCCCATCAGGAAGAAGAATTAAGCACAGGCTCAGCCTTCCGCCCGGGACCAGAATAGGGCCTGAAGCAATCCTGCGCTTTTGCGGCCAGCTCCCAAGAAAGCGAGTTGAAAAATGGAGCTCAGGGGCACTGCAATTCACAAACCTGCAGACTTATAAATGACCACTCTCGTCCACAAATATATTGAGGGAAGGCAACGAAGAGGATTTGAAAGCAAGGCAGAATTGCAGGAAACAGATTTCAGGAGGGAGATTCGAATCGCCTTTAAAGCACAGGAAAAGCGGCAAAACCTCGACAATGATGCCCTTGGCCAAAAAGGGCGTATGCGTTTTTTCCTGAATATATTCAGGAAAAAACGCATACGCCCTTTTTGGCCAAGCAAGCAACCTGGAAAGGCAAATCAGCGCTACAAAGAAGTCTCGCTTCCCATCGGTCAAAAGGTCCATGCTGAATAAAGTGTCAAAACCAGAAATGCAGGGCAGGCCATGGAGAAACGGGAGCCTTGCTACACTGATGGGCGGGATGTAAATTGCCAACAGCCACTCTGGAGAAGTGTACGGTGTGTCCTGAAACATCTAAAAAACTCTGCTTAGAGAGCATAGGGCACTTCCACTCATGGGCGTATAAATTGGGAAAACTAAAAATCAGCAAGACACAGGCACCCCAACGTTTAGGGCTGCTCTGTTGACAAGAACCTCCACTTCGTTACACCTTAAATATCTCAGGATATAGAAAAATGGATAAATAAGTTGTGGTCCTTATGTACAATGGAATATCACTCAGCCATGAAATCAACGTCATAAGGCTAGTAGCAGCATGATGAGTGGATTTAGGTACGACGATTCTAAGTGAAATAAGTCACACAGAAAAAGACACTTATCATAAGATATCACTTATAGAGGGAATGTAAAAACCGCTACCCTTGAACTGAATTACAAAACAGAACAGAGTCACACGTTTAGAAAACACACTATGGCTGCTTAACAGGAAAGGTGAGGTAGAGTGATGCATAAAACAATGGTTTCAAATTAGCTCAGATACCGTTCCATAAACACAATATGTAATAGACAAGACCTACTCCTTGCTCAGTGAATTGGACTCAACACCCCCTATTCACGGCCCAAGAATATATCTGACTAGTAAGAATCTTAAAACTTATGTATTGATATCTCTCTGTAAGTGAGTCAAGTGGGTGTAAAGTGGCATAAACACAGCAGTGAAAAGCAGCTAAACCCCATTATAAAAATCAATTACTTTTAAAAACCTGTGAAAAAAAGACAGTGAAAGAGAGAGAAATTCTTACAAAATTCGTTTAGGGGCAGTTATGCTACCTGGATTGACCATATCTAGACCCACAGCTGATTGAGACATAAGGGTGGACACTCTTGGGGCTGAGAGGTTTGGTGAGGTTGGGTGAGGAAACGCAGACCCTTTAAAGTAATACTGCGTGGTACCCATCCCATGGGTCCCAAATCTCCAGGTTCAAGGGCATCTTCCTACATCGAAAACATGCATGAGAAACCCAGAAGATGGTACACCGTGTGATCGAGAAAGGTTTCTAAAACGCACCTCATTTCTCATCTCCTTGTGCTCGGGTCCGCCATTCCAGCCGCTTTTCTAGCAACCTCCCTCCTTGGAGAATCAGCACCTTTAACCTCCTGTTCCGTACAGGTTGCAATTTGTCCTGAGGATGAACGGGAAGAGGGGAAAACAATGAGAGACTAGCTCTAGGTGTTGGGACAGGCACAGGTCACTCTATTTTCCCATCAGGAAGAAGAATTAAGCACAGGCTCAGCCTGCCGCCCGAGACCAGAATAGGGCCTGAAGCAATCCTGCGCTTTTGCGGCCAGCTCCCAAGAAAGCGAGTTGAAAAATGGAGCTCAGGGACACTGCAATTCACAAACCTGCAGACTTATAAATGATCACTCTCGTCCACAAATATATTGAGGGAAGGCAACGAAGAGGATTTGAAAGCAAGGCAGAATTGCAGGAAACAGATTTCAGGAGGGAGATTCGAATCGCCTTTAAAGCACAGGAAAAGCGGCAAAACCTCGACAAGATGCCCTTGGCCAAAAAGGGCATATGCGTTTTTTCCTGAATATATTCAGGAAAAAACGCATAAGCCCTTTTTGGCCAAGCAAGCAACCTGGAAAGGCAAATCAGCGCTACAAAGAAGTCTCGCTTCCCATCGGTCAAAAGGACCATGCTGAATAAAGTGTCAAAATCAGAAATGCAGGACAGGCCATGGAGAAACGGGAGCCTTGCTACGCTGATGGGCGGGATGTAAATTGCCAACAGCCACTCTGGAGAGGTGTACGGTGTGTCCTGAAACATCTAAAAAACTCAGCTTAGAGAGCATAGGGCAGTTCCACTCATGGGCGTATAAAGTGGGAAAATTAAAAACCAGCAAGACACAGGCACCCCAAAGTTTAGGGCTGCTCTGTTGACAAGAACCTCCACTTCGTTATACCTTAAATATCCCAGGAAAGAGAAAAATGGATAAAGAAGTTGTGGTCCTTATGTACAATGGAATATCACTCAGCCATGAAATCAACGTCATAAGGCTATTAGCAGCATGATGAGTGGATTTAGGTACTACGATTCTAAGTGAAATAAATCACACAGAAAAAGACACTTATCATAAGATATCACTTATAGAGGGAATGTAAAAACCGCTACCCTTGAACTGCATTACAAAACAGAACAGAGTCACACGTTTAGAAAACACACTATGGCTGCTTAACGGGAAAGGTGAGGTGGGGTGATGCATAAAACAAGGGTTTCAAATTAGCTCAGATACCGTTCCATAAACCCAATATGTAATAGACAAGACCTACTCCTTGCTCAGTGAATTGGACTCAACACCCCCTATTCAAGGCCCAAGAATATATCTGACTAGTAAGAATCTTAAAACCTATGTATTGATATCTCTCTGTAAGTGAGTCAAGTGGGTGTAAAGTGGCATAAACACAGCAGTGAAAAGCAGCTAAACCCCATTATAAAAATCAATTACTTTTAAAAACCTGTGAAAAAAAGACAGTGAAAGAGAGAGAAATTCTTACAAAATTCGTTTAGGGGCAGTGATGCTACCTGGATTGACCATATCTAGACCCACAGCTGATTGAGACATAAGGTTGGACACTCTTGGGGCTGAGAGGTTTGGTGAGGTTGGGTGAGGAAACGCAGAGCCTTTAAAGTAATACTGCCTGGTACCCATCCCATGGGTCCCAAATCTCCAGGTTCAAGGGCATCTTCCTACATCGAAAACATGCATGAGAAACCCAGAAGATGGTACACAGTGTGATCGGGAAAGGTTTCTAAAACACACCTCATTTCTCATCTCCTTGTGCTCGGGTTCGCCATTCCAGCCGCTTTATTAACAATCTCCCTCCTTGGAGAATCAGCACCTTTAACCTCCTGTTCCGTACAGGTTGCAATTTGTCCTGAGGATGAACGGGAAGAGGGGAAAACAATGAGAGACTAGCTCTAGGTGTTGGGACAGGCACAGGTCACTCTATTTTCCCATCAGGAAGAAGAATTAAGCACAGGCTCAGCCTGCCGCCCGGGACCAGAATAGGGCCTGAAGCAATCCTGCGCTTTTGCGGCCAGCTCCCAAGAAAGCGAGTTGAAAAATGGAGCTCAGGGGCACTGCAATTCACAAACCTGCAGACTTATAAATGATCACTCTCGTCCACAAATATATTGAGGGAAGGCAACGAAGAGGATTTGAAAGCAAGGCAGAATTGCAGGAAACAGATTTCAGGAGGGAGATTCGAATCGCCTTTAAAGCACAGGAAAAGCAGCAAAACCTCGACAAGATGCCCTTGGCCAAAAAGGGCGTATGCGTTTTTTCCTGAATATATTCAGGAAAAAACGCATACGCCCTTTTTGGCCAACCAAGCAACCTGGAAAGCTAAATCAGCGCTACAAAGAAGTCTCGCTTCCCATCGGTCAAAAGGGCCATGCTGAATAAAGTGTCAAAATCAGAAATGTAGGACAGGCCATGGATAAACGGGAGCCTTGCTACGCTGATGGGCGGGATGTAAATTGCCAACAGCCACTCTGGAGAAGTGTACGGTGTGTCCTGAAACATCTAAAAAACTCAGCTTAGAGAGCATAGGGCAGTTCCACTCATGGGCGTATAAATTGGGAAAACTAAAAATAAGCAAGACACAGGCACCCCAACGTTAAGGGCTGCTCTGTTGACAAGAACCTCCACTTCGTTACACCTTAAATATCTCAGGAAAGAGAAAAATGGATAAAGAAGTTGTGGTCCTTATGTACAATGGAATATCACTCAGCCATGAAATCAACGTCATAAGGCTAGTAGCAGCATGATGAGTGGATTTAGGTACGACGATTCTAAATGAAATAAGTCACACAGAAAAAGACACTTATCATAAGATATCACTTATAGAGGGAATGTAAAAACCGCTACCCTTGAACTGAATTACAAAACACAACAGAGTCACACGTTTAGAAAACACACTATGGCTGCTTAACGGGAAAGGTGAGGTGGGGTGATGCATAAAACAAGGGTTTCAAATTAGCTCAGATACCGTTCCATAAACCCAATATGTAATAGACAAGACCTACTCCTTGCTCAGTGAATTGGACTCAACACCCCCTATTCAAGGCCCAAGAATATATCTGACTAGTAAGAATCATAAAACCTATGTATTGATACCTCTCTGTAAGTGAGTCAAGTGGGTGTAAAGTGGCATAAACACAGCAGTGAAAAGCAGCTAAACCCCATTATAAAAATCAATTACTTTTAAAAACCTGTGAAAAAAAGACAGTGAAAGAGAGAGAAATTCTTACAAAATTCGTTTAGGGGCAGTGATGCTACCTGGATTGACCATATCTAGACCCACAGCTGATTGAGACATAAGGTTGGACACTCTTGGGGCTGAGAGGTTTGGTGAGGTTGGGTGAGGAAACGCAGACCCTTTAAAGTAATACTGCCTGGTACCCATCCCATGGGTCCCAAATCTCCAGGTTCAAGGGCATCTTCCTACATCGAAAACATGCATGAGAAACCCAGAAGATGGTACACCGTGTGATCGGGAAAGGTTTCTAAAACACACCTCATTTCTCATCTCCTTGTGCTCGGGTTCGCCATTCCAGCCGCTTTATTAACAATCTCCCTCCTTGGAGAATCAGCACCTTTAACCTCCTGTTCCGTACAGGTTGCAATTTGTCCTGAGGATGAACGGGAAGAGGGGAAAACAATGAGAGACTAGCTCTAGGTGTTGGGACAGGCACAGGTCACTCTATTTTCCCATCAGGAAGAAGAATTAAGCACAGGCTCAGCCTGCCGCCCGGGACCAGAATAGGGCCTGAAGCAATCCTGCGCTTTTGCGGCCAGCTCCCAAGAAAGCGAGTTGAAAAATGGAGCTCAGGGGCACTGCAATTCACAAACCTGCAGACTTATAAATGATCACTCTCGTCCACAAATATATTGAGGGAAGGCAACGAAGAGGATTTGAAAGCAAGGCAGAATTGCAGGAAACAGATTTCAGGAGGGAGATTCGAATCGCCTTTAAAGCACAGGAAAAGCAGCAAAACCTCGACAAGATGCCCTTGGCCAAAAAGGGCGTATGCGTTTTTTCCTGAATATATTCAGGAAAAAACGCATACGCCCTTTTTGGCCAACCAAGCAACCTGGAAAGCCAAATCAGCGCTACAAAGAAGTCTCGCTTCCCATCGGTCAAAAGGGCCATGCTGAATAAAGTGTCAAAATCAGAAATGTAGGACAGGCCATGGATAAACGGGAGCCTTGCTACGCTGATGGGCGGGATGTAAATTGCCAACAGCCACTCTGGAGAAGTGTACGGTGTGTCCTGAAACATCTAAAAAACTCAGCTTAGAGAGCATAGGGCAGTTCCACTCATGGGCGTATAAATTGGGAAAACTAAAAATAAGCAAGACACAGGCACCCCAACGTTAAGGGCTGCTCTGTTGACAAGAACCTCCACTTCGTTACACCTTAAATATCTCAGGAAAGAGAAAAATGGATAAAGAAGTTGTGGTCCTTATGTACAATGGAATATCACTCAGCCATGAAATCAACGTCATAAGGCTAGTAGCAGCATGATGAGTGGATTTAGGTACGACGATTCTAAATGAAATAAGTCACACAGAAAAAGACACTTATCATAAGATATCACTTATAGAGGGAATGTAAAAACCGCTACCCTTGAACTGAATTACAAAACACAACAGAGTCACACGTTTAGAAAACACACTATGGCTGCTTAACGGGAAAGGTGAGGTGGGGTGATGCATAAAACAAGGGTTTCAAATTAGCTCAGATACCGTTCCATAAACCCAATATGTAATAGACAAGACCTACTCCTTGCTCAGTGAATTGGACTCAACACCCCCTATTCAAGGCCCAAGAATATATCTGACTAGTAAGAATCATAAAACCTATGTATTGATACCTCTCTGTAAGTGAGTCAAGTGGGTGTAAAGTGGCATAAACACAGCAGTGAAAAGCAGCTAAACCCCATTATAAAAATCAATTACTTTTAAAAACCTGTGAAAAAAAGACAGTAAAAGAGAGAGAAATTCTTACAAAATTCGTTTAGGGGCAGTGATGCTACCTGGATTGACCATATCTAGACCCACAGCTGATTGAGACATAAGGTTGGACACTCTTGGGGCTGAGAGGTTTGGTGAGGTTGGGTGAGGAAACGCAGACCCTTTAAAGTAATACTGCCTGGTACCCATCCCATGGGTCCCAAATCTCCAGGTTCAAGGGCATCTTCCTACATCGAAAACATGCATGAGAAACCCAGAAGATGGTACACCGTGTGATCGGGAAAGGTTTCTAAAACACACCTCATTTCTCATCTCCTTGTGCTCGGGTTCGCCATTCCAGCCGCTTTATTAACAATCTCCCTCCTTGGAGAATCAGCACCTTTAACCTCCTGTTCCGTACAGGTTGCAATTTGTCCTGAGGATGAACGGGAAGAGGGGAAAACAATGAGAGACTAGCTCTAGGTGTTGGGACAGGCACAGGTCACTCTATTTTCCCATCAGGAAGAAGAATTAAGCACAGGCTCAGCCTGCCGCCCGGGACCAGAATAGGGCCTGAAGCAATCCTGCGCTTTTGCGGCCAGCTCCCAAGAAAGCGAGTTGAAAAATGGAGCTCAGGGGCACTGCAATTCACAAACCTGCAGACTTATAAATGATCACTCTCGTCCACAAATATATTGAGGGAAGGCAACGAAGAGGATTTGAAAGCAAGGCAGAATTGCAGGAAACAGATTTCAGGAGGGAGATTCGAATCGCCTTTAAAGCACAGGAAAAGCAGCAAAACCTCGACAAGATGCCCTTGGCCAAAAAGGGCGTATGCGTTTTTTCCTGAATATATTCAGGAAAAAACGCATACGCCCTTTTTGGCCAACCAAGCAACCTGGAAAGCCAAATCAGCGCTACAAAGAAGTCTCGCTTCCCATCGGTCAAAAGGGCCATACTGAATAAAGTGTCAAAATCAGAAATGCAGGACAGGCCATGGAGAAACGGGAGCCTTGCTACGCTGATGGGCGGGATGTAAATTGCCAACAGCCACTCTGGAGAAGTGTACGGTGTGTCCTGAAACATCTAAAAAACTCAGCTTAGAGAGCATAGGGCACTTCCACTCATGGGCGTATAAATTGGGAAAACTAAAATTCAGCAAGACACAGGCACCCCAAGGTTTAGGGCTGCTCTGTTGACAAGAACCTCCACTTCGTTACACCTTAAATATCTCAGGATATAGAAAAAGGGATAAATAAGTTGTGGTCCTTATGTACAATGGAATATCACTCAGCCATGAAATCAACGTCATAAGGCTAGTAGCAGCATGATGAGTGGATTTAGGTACGACGATTCTAAGTGAAATAAGTCACACAGAAAAAGACACTTATCATAAGATATCACTTATAGAGGGAATGTAAAAACCGCTACCCTTGAACTGAATTACAAAAGAGAACAGAGTCACACGTTTAGAAAACACACTATGGCTGCTTAACGGGAAAGGTGAGGTGGGGTGATGCATAAAACAAGGGTTTCAAATTAGCTCAGATACCGTTCCATAAACCCAATATGTAATGGACAAGACCTACTCCTTGCTCAGTGAATTGGACTCAACACCCCCTATTCACGGCCCAAGAATATATCTGACTAGTAAGAATCTTAAAACCTATGTATTGATATCTCTCTGTAAGTGAGTCAAGTGGCTGTAAAGTGACATAAACACAGCAGTGAAAAGCAGCTAAACCCCATTATAAAAATCAATTACTTTTAAAAACCTGTGAAAAAAAGACAGTGAAAGAGAGAGAAATTCTTACAAAATTCGTTTAGGGGCAGTGATGCTACCTGGATTGACCATATCTAGACCCACAGCTGATTGAGACATAAGGGTGGACACTCTTGGGGCTGAGAGGTTTGCTGAGGTTGGGTGAGGAAACGCAGACCCTTTAAAGTAATATTGCCTGGTTCCCATCCCATGGGTCCCAAATCTCCAGGTTCAAGGGCATCTTCCTACATCGAAAACATGCATGAGAAACCCAGAAGATGGTACGCCGTGTGATCGGGAAAGATTTCTAAAACGCACCTCATTTCTCATGTCCTTGTGCTCGGGTTCGCCATTCCAGCCGCTTTACTAACAATCTCCCTCTTTGGAGAATCAGCACCTTTAACCTCCTGTTCCGTACAGGTTGCAATTTGTCCTGAGGATGAACGGGAAGAGGGGAAAACAATGAGAGACTAGCTCTAGGTGTTGGGACAGGCACAGGTCACTCTATTTTCCCATCAGGAAGAAGAATTAAGCACAGGCTCAGCCTTCCGCCCGGGACCAGAATAGGGCCTGAAGCAATCCTGCGCTTTTGCGACCAGCTCCCAAGAAAGCGAGTTGAAAAATGGAGCTCAGGGGCACTGCAATTCACAAACCTGCAGACTTATAAATGACCACTCTCGTCCACAAATATATTGAGGGAAGGCAACGAAGAGGATTTGAAAGCAAGGCAGAATTGCAGGAAACAGATTTCAGGAGGGAGATTCGAATCGCCTTTAAAGCACAGGAAAAGCGGCAAAACCTCGACAATGATGCCCTTGGCCAAAAAGGGCGTATGCGTTTTTTCCTGAATATATTCAGGAAAAAACGCATACGCCCTTTTTGGCCAAGCAAGCAACCTGGAAAGGCAAATCAGCGCTACAAAGAAGTCTCGCTTCCCATCGGTCAAAAGGGCCATGCTGAATAAAGTGTCAAAACCAGAAATGCAGGGCAGGCCATGGAGAAACGGGAGCCTTGCTACGCTGATGGGCGGGATGTAAATTGCCAACAGCCACTCTGGAGAAGTGTACGGTGTGTCCTGAAACATCTAAAAAACTCTGCTTAGAGAGCATAGGGCACTTCCACTCATGGGCGTATAAATTGGGAAAACTAAAAATCAGCAAGACACAGGCACCCCAACGTTTAGGGCTGCTCTGTTGACAAGAAACTCCACTTCGTTACACCTTAAATATCTCAGGATATAGAAAAATGGATAAAGAAGTTGTGGTCCTTATGTACAATGGAATATCACTCAGCCATGAAATCAACGTCATAAGGCTAGTAGCAGCATGATGAGTGGATTTAGGTACTACGATTCTAAGTGAAATAAATCACACAGAAAAAGACACTTATCATAAGATATCACTTATAGAGGGAATGTAAAAACCGCTACCCTTGAACTGAATTACAAAACAGAACAGAGTCACACGTTTAGAAAACACACTATGGCTGCTTAACGGGAAAGGTGAGGTGGGGTGATGCATAAAACAAGGGTTTCAAATTAGCTCAGATACCGTTCCATAAACCCAATATGTAATAGACAAGACCTACTCCTTGCTCAGTGAATTGGACTCAACACCCCCTATTCAAGGCCCAAGAATATATCTGACTAGTAAGAATCTTAAAACCTATGTATTGATATCTCTCTGTAAGTGAGTCAAGTGGGTGTAAAGTGGCATAAACACAGCAGTGAAAAGCAGCTAAACCCCATTATAAAAATCAATTACTTTTAAAAACCTGTGAAAAAAAGACAGTGAAAGAGAGAGAAATTCTTACAAAATTCGTTTAGGGGCAGTGATGCTACCTGGATTGACCATATCTAGACCCACAGCTGATTGAGACATAAGGTTGGACACTCTTGGGGCTGAGAGGTTTGGTGAGGTTGGGTGAGGAAACGCAGACCCTTTAAAGTAATACTGCCTGGTACCCATCCCATGGGTCCCAAATCTCCAGGTTCAAGGGCATCTTCCTACATCGAAAACATGCATGAGAAACCCAGAAGATGGTACACCGTGTGATCGGGAAAGGTTTCTAAAACACACCTCATTTCTCATCTCCTTGTGCTCGGGTTCGCCATTCCAGCCGCTTTATTAACAATCTCCCTCCTTGGAGAATCAGCACCTTTAACCTCCTGTTCCGTACAGGTTGCAATTTGTCCTGAGGATGAACGGGAAGAGGGGAAAACAATGAGAGACTAGCTCTAGGTGTTGGGACAGGCACAGGTCACTCTATTTTCCCATCAGGAAGAAGAATTAAGCACAGGCTCAGCCTGCCGCCCGGGACCAGAATAGGGCCTGAAGCAATCCTGCGCTTTTGCGGCCAGCTCCCAAGAAAGCGAGTTGAAAAATGGAGCTCAGGGGCACTGCAATTCACAAACCTGCAGACTTATAAATGATCACTCTCGTCCACAAATATATTGAGGGAAGGCAACGAAGAGGATTTGAAAGCAAGGCAGAATTGCAGGAAACAGATTTCAGGAGGGAGATTCGAATCGCCTTTAAAGCACAGGAAAAGCAGCAAAACCTCGACAAGATGCCCTTGGCCAAAAAGGGCGTATGCGTTTTTTCCTGAATATATTCAGGAAAAAACGCATACGCCCTTTTTGGCCAACCAAGCAACCTGGAAAGCCAAATCAGCGCTACAAAGAAGTCTCGCTTCCCATCGGTCAAAAGGGCCATGCTGAATAAAGTGTCAAAATCAGAAATGTAGGACAGGCCATGGATAAACGGGAGCCTTGCTACGCTGATGGGCGGGATGTAAATTGCCAACAGCCACTCTGGAGAAGTGTACGGTGTGTCCTGAAACATCTAAAAAACTCAGCTTAGAGAGCATAGGGCAGTTCCACTCATGGGCGTATAAATTGGGAAAACTAAAAATAAGCAAGACACAGGCACCCCAACGTTAAGGGCTGCTCTGTTGACAAGAACCTCCACTTCGTTACACCTTAAATATCTCAGGAAAGAGAAAAATGGATAAAGAAGTTGTGGTCCTTATGTACAATGGAATATCACTCAGCCATGAAATCAACGTCATAAGGCTAGTAGCAGCATGATGAGTGGATTTAGGTACGACGATTCTAAATGAAATAAGTCACACAGAAAAAGACACTTATCATAAGATATCACTTATAGAGGGAATGTAAAAACCGCTACCCTTGAACTGAATTACAAAACACAACAGAGTCACACGTTTAGAAAACACACTATGGCTGCTTAACGGGAAAGGTGAGGTGGGGTGATGCATAAAACAAGGGTTTCAAATTAGCTCAGATACCGTTCCATAAACCCAATATGTAATAGACAAGACCTACTCCTTGCTCAGTGAATTGGACTCAACACCCCCTATTCAAAGCCCAAGAATATATCTGACTAGTAAGAATCATAAAACCTATGTATTGATACCTCTCTGTAAGTGAGTCAAGTGGGTGTAAAGTGGCATAAACACAGCAGTGAAAAGCAGCTAAACCCCATTATAAAAATCAATTACTTTTAAAAACCTGTGAAAAAAAGACAGTGAAAGAGAGAGAAATTCTTACAAAATTCGTTTAGGGGCAGTGATGCTACCTGGATTGACCATATCTAGACCCACAGCTGATTGAGACATAAGGTTGGACACTCTTGGGGCTGAGAGGTTTGGTGAGGTTGGGTGAGGAAACGCAGACCCTTTAAAGTAATACTGCCTGGTACCCATCCCATGGGTCCCAAATCTCCAGGTTCAAGGGCATCTTCCTACATCGAAAACATGCATGAGAAACCCAGAAGATGGTACACCGTGTGATCGGGAAAGGTTTCTAAAACACACCTCATTTCTCATCTCCTTGTGCTCGGGTTCGCCATTCCAGCCGCTTTATTAACAATCTCCCTCCTTGGAGAATCAGCACCTTTAACCTCCTGTTCCGTACAGGTTGCAATTTGTCCTGAGGATGAACGGGAAGAGGGGAAAACAATGAGAGACTAGCTCTAGGTGTTGGGACAGGCACAGGTCACTCTATTTTCCCATCAGGAAGAAGAATTAAGCACAGGCTCAGCCTGCCGCCCGGGACCAGAATAGGGCCTGAAGCAATCCTGCGCTTTTGCGGCCAGCTCCCAAGAAAGCGAGTTGAAAAATGGAGCTCAGGGGCACTGCAATTCACAAACCTGCAGACTTATAAATGATCACTCTCGTCCACAAATATATTGAGGGAAGGCAACGAAGAGGATTTGAAAGCAAGGCAGAATTGCAGGAAACAGATTTCAGGAGGGAGATTCGAATCGCCTTTAAAGCACAGGAAAAGCAGCAAAACCTCGACAAGATGCCCTTGGCCAAAAAGGGCGTATGCGTTTTTTCCTGAATATATTCAGGAAAAAACGCATACGCCCTTTTTGGCCAACCAAGCAACCTGGAAAGCCAAATCAGCGCTACAAAGAAGTCTCGCTTCCCATCGGTCAAAAGGGCCATACTGAATAAAGTGTCAAAATCAGAAATGCAGGACAGGCCATGGAGAAACGGGAGCCTTGCTACGCTGATGGGCGGGATGTAAATTGCCAACAGCCACTCTGGAGAAGTGTACGGTGTGTCCTGAAACATCTAAAAAACTCAGCTTAGAGAGCATAGGGCACTTCCACTCATGGGCGTATAAATTGGGAAAACTAAAATTCAGCAAGACACAGGCACCCCAAGGTTTAGGGCTGCTCTGTTGACAAGAACCTCCACTTCGTTACACCTTAAATATCTCAGGATATAGAAAAAGGGATAAATAAGTTGTGGTCCTTATGTACAATGGAATATCACTCAGCCATGAAATCAACGTCATAAGGCTAGTAGCAGCATGATGAGTGGATTTAGGTACGACGATTCTAAGTGAAATAAGTCACACAGAAAAAGACACTTATCATAAGATATCACTTATAGAGGGAATGTAAAAACCGCTACCCTTGAACTGAATTACAAAAGAGAACAGAGTCACACGTTTAGAAAACACACTATGGCTGCTTAACGGGAAAGGTGAGGTGGGGTGATGCATAAAACAAGGGTTTCAAATTAGCTCAGATACCGTTCCATAAACCCAATACGTACTAGACAAGACCTACTCCTTGCTCAGTGAATTGGACTCAAAACCCCCTATTCACGGCCCAAGAATATATCTGACTAGTAAGAATCTTAAAACCTATGTATTGATATCTCTCTGTAAGTGAGTCAAGTGGCTGTAAAGTGACATAAACACAGCAGTGAAAAGCAGCTAAACCCCATTATAAAAATCAATTACTTTTAAAAACCTGTGAAAAAAAGACAGTGAAAGAGAGAGAAATTCTTACAAAATTCGTTTAGGGGCAGTGATGCTACCTGGATTGACCATATCTAGACCCACAGCTGATTGAGACATAAGGGTGGACACTCTTGGGGCTGAGAGGTTTGCTGAGGTTGGGTGAGGAAACGCAGACCCTTTAAAGTAATATTGCCTGGTACCCATCCCATGGGTCCCAAATCTCCAGGTTCAAGGGCATCTTCCTACATCGAAAACATGCATGAGAAACCCAGAAGATGGTACGCCGTGTGATCGGGAAAGATTTCTAAAACGCACCTCATTTCTCATGTCCTTGTGCTCGGGTTCGCCATTCCAGCCGCTTTACTAACAATCTCCCTCTTTGGAGAATCAGCACCTTTAACCTCCTGTTCCGTACAGGTTGCAATTTGTCCTGAGGATGAACGGGAAGAGGGGAAAACAATGAGAGACTAGCTCTAGGTGTTGGGACAGGCACAGGTCACTCTATTTTCCCATCAGGAAGAAGAATTAAGCACAGGCTCAGCCTGCCGCCCGAGACCAGAATAGGGCCTGAGGCAATCCTGCGCTTTTGCGGCCAGCTCCCAAGAAAGCGAGTTGAAAAATGGAGCTCAGGGACACTGCAATTCACAAACCTGCAGACTTATAAATGATCACTCTCGTCCACAAATATATTGAGGGAAGGCAACGAAGAGGATTTGAAAGCAAGGCAGAATTGCAGGAAACAGATTTCAGGAGGGAGATTCGAATCGCCTTTAAAGCACAGGAAAAGCGGCAAAACCTCGACAAGATGCCCTTGGCCAAAAAGGGCGTATGCGTTTTTTCCTGAATATATTCAGGAAAAAACGCATACGCCCTTTTTGGCCAAGCAAGCAACCTGGAAAGGCAAATCAGCGCTACAAAGAAGTCTCGCTTCCCATCGGTCAAAAGGACCATGCTGAATAAAGTGTCAAAATCAGAAATGCAGGACAGGCCATGGAGAAACGGGAGCCTTGCTACGCTGATGGGCGGGATGTAAATTGCCAACAGCCACTCTGGAGAGGTGTACGGTGTGTCCTGAAACATCTAAAAAACTCAGCTTAGAGAGCATAGGGCAGTTCCACTCAAGGGCGTATAAAGTGGGAAAATTAAAAACCAGCAAGACACAGGCACCCCAAAGTTTAGGGCTGCTCTGTTGACAAGAACCTCCACTTCATTATACCTTAAATATCCCAGGAAAGAGAAAAATGGATAAAGAAGTTGTGGTCCTTATGTACAATGGAATATCACTCAGCCATGAAATCAACGTCATAAGGCTAGTAGCAGCATGATGAGTGGATTTAGGTACTACGATTCTAAGTGAAATAAATCACACAGAAAAAGACACTTATCATAAGATATCACTTATAGAGGGAATGTAAAAACCGCTACCCTTGAACTGAATTACAAAACAGAACAGAGTCACACGTTTAGAAAACACACTATGGCTGCTTAACGGGAAAGGTGAGGTGGGGTGATGCATAAAACAAGGGTTTCAAATTAGCTCAGATACCGTTCCATAAACCCAATATGTAATAGACAAGACCTACTCCTTGCTCAGTGAATTGGACTCAACACCCCCTATTCAAGGCCCAAGAATATATCTGACTAGTAAGAATCTTAAAACCTATGTATTGATATCTCTCTGTAAGTGAGTCAAGTGGGTGTAAAGTGGCATAAACACAGCAGTGAAAAGCAGCTAAACCCCATTATAAAAATCAATTACTTTTAAAAACCTGTGAAAAAAAGACAGTGAAAGAGAGAGAAATTCTTACAAAATTCGTTTAGGGGCAGTGATGCTACCTGGATTGACCATATCTAGACCCACAGCTGATTGAGACATAAGGTTGGACACTCTTGGGGCTGAGAGGTTTGGTGAGGTTGGGTGAGGAAACGCAGACCCTTTAAAGTAATACTGCCTGGTACCCATCCCATGGGTCCCAAATCTCCAGGTTCAAGGGCATCTTCCTACATCGAAAACATGCATGAGAAACCCAGAAGATGGTACACCGTGTGATCGGGAAAGGTTTCTAAAACACACCTCATTTCTCATCTCCTTGTGCTCGGGTTCGCCATTCCAGCCGCTTTATTAACAATCTCCCTCCTTGGAGAATCAGCACCTTTAACCTCCTGTTCCGTACAGGTTGCAATTTGTCCTGAGGATGAACGGGAAGAGGGGAAAACAATGAGAGACTAGCTCTAGGTGTTGGGACAGGCACAGGTCACTCTATTTTCCCATCAGGAAGAAGAATTAAGCACAGGCTCAGCCTGCCGCCCGGGACCAGAATAGGGCCTGAAGCAATCCTGCGCTTTTGCGGCCAGCTCCCAAGAAAGCGAGTTGAAAAATGGAGCTCAGGGGCACTGCAATTCACAAACCTGCAGACTTATAAATGATCACTCTCGTCCACAAATATATTGAGGGAAGGCAACGAAGAGGATTTGAAAGCAAGGCAGAATTGCAGGAAACAGATTTCAGGAGGGAGATTCGAATCGCCTTTAAAGCACAGGAAAAGCAGCAAAACCTCGACAAGATGCCCTTGGCCAAAAAGGGCGTATGCGTTTTTTCCTGAATATATTCAGGAAAAAACGCATAAGCCCTTTTTGGCCAACCAAGCAACCTGGAAAGCCAAATCAGCGCTACAAAGAAGTCTCGCTTCCCATCGGTCAAAAGGGCCATGCTGAATAAAGTGTCAAAATCAGAAATGTAGGACAGGCCATGGATAAACGGGAGCCTTGCTACGCTGATGGGCGGGATGTAAATTGCCAACAGCCACTCTGGAGAAGTGTACGGTGTGTCCTGAAACATCTAAAAAACTCAGCTTAGAGAGCATAGGGCAGTTCCACTCATGGGCGTATAAATTGGGAAAACTAAAAATAAGCAAGACACAGGCACCCCAACGTTAAGGGCTGCTCTGTTGACAAGAACCTCCACTTCGTTACACCTTAAATATCTCAGGAAAGAGAAAAATGGATAAAGAAGTTGTGGTCCTTATGTACAATGGAATATCACTCAGCCATGAAATCAACGTCATAAGGCTAGTAGCAGCATGATGAGTGGATTTAGGTACGACGATTCTAAATGAAATAAGTCACACAGAAAAAGACACTTATCATAAGATATCACTTATAGAGGGAATGTAAAAACCGCTACCCTTGAACTGAATTACAAAACACAACAGAGTCACACGTTTAGAAAACACACTATGGCTGCTTAACGGGAAAGGTGAGGTGGGGTGATGCATAAAACAAGGGTTTCAAATTAGCTCAGATACCGTTCCATAAACCCAATATGTAATAGACAAGACCTACTCCTTGCTCAGTGAATTGGACTCAACACCCCCTATTCAAGGCCCAAGAATATATCTGACTAGTAAGAATCATAAAACCTATGTATTGATACCTCTCTGTAAGTGAGTCAAGTGGGTGTAAAGTGGCATAAACACAGCAGTGA
The DNA here is from genome assembly GCF_965194825.1 of Balaenoptera physalus. NCBI lineage: Eukaryota > Metazoa > Chordata > Mammalia > Artiodactyla > Balaenopteridae > Balaenoptera > Balaenoptera physalus. The sequence continues at coordinate 253,757 of NW_028125634.1, forward strand.
AAAGCAGCTAAACCCCATTATAAAAATCAATTACTTTTAAAAACCTGTGAAAAAAAGACAGTGAAAGAGAGAGAAATTCTTACAAAATTCGTTTAGGGGCAGTGATGCTACCTGGATTGACCATATCTAGACCCACAGCTGATTGAGACATAAGGTTGGACACTCTTGGGGCTGAGAGGTTTGGTGAGGTTGGGTGAGGAAACGCAGACCCTTTAAAGTAATACTGCCTGGTACCCATCCCATGGGTCCCAAATCTCCAGGTTCAAGGGCATCTTCCTACATCGAAAACATGCATGAGAAACCCAGAAGATGGTACACCGTGTGATCGGGAAAGGTTTCTAAAACACACCTCATTTCTCATCTCCTTGTGCTCGGGTTCGCCATTCCAGCCGCTTTATTAACAATCTCCCTCCTTGGAGAATCAGCACCTTTAACCTCCTGTTCCGTACAGGTTGCAATTTGTCCTGAGGATGAACGGGAAGAGGGGAAAACAATGAGAGACTAGCTCTAGGTGTTGGGACAGGCACAGGTCACTCTATTTTCCCATCAGGAAGAAGAATTAAGCACAGGCTCAGCCTGCCGCCCGGGACCAGAATAGGGCCTGAAGCAATCCTGCGCTTTTGCGGCCAGCTCCCAAGAAAGCGAGTTGAAAAATGGAGCTCAGGGGCACTGCAATTCACAAACCTGCAGACTTATAAATGATCACTCTCGTCCACAAATATATTGAGGGAAGGCAACGAAGAGGATTTGAAAGCAAGGCAGAATTGCAGGAAACAGATTTCAGGAGGGAGATTCGAATCGCCTTTAAAGCACAGGAAAAGCAGCAAAACCTCGACAAGATGCCCTTGGCCAAAAAGGGCGTATGCGTTTTTTCCTGAATATATTCAGGAAAAAACGCATACGCCCTTTTTGGCCAACCAAGCAACCTGGAAAGCCAAATCAGCGCTACAAAGAAGTCTCGCTTCCCATCGGTCAAAAGGGCCATACTGAATAAAGTGTCAAAATCAGAAATGCAGGACAGGCCATGGAGAAACGGGAGCCTTGCTACGCTGATGGGCGGGATGTAAATTGCCAACAGCCACTCTGGAGAAGTGTACGGTGTGTCCTGAAACATCTAAAAAACTCAGCTTAGAGAGCATAGGGCACTTCCACTCATGGGCGTATAAATTGGGAAAACTAAAATTCAGCAAGACACAGGCACCCCAAGGTTTAGGGCTGCTCTGTTGACAAGAACCTCCACTTCGTTACACCTTAAATATCTCAGGATATAGAAAAAGGGATAAATAAGTTGTGGTCCTTATGTACAATGGAATATCACTCAGCCATGAAATCAACGTCATAAGGCTAGTAGCAGCATGATGAGTGGATTTAGGTACGACGATTCTAAGTGAAATAAGTCACACAGAAAAAGACACTTATCATAAGATATCACTTATAGAGGGAATGTAAAAACCGCTACCCTTGAACTGAATTACAAAAGAGAACAGAGTCACACGTTTAGAAAACACACTATGGCTGCTTAACGGGAAAGGTGAGGTGGGGTGATGCATAAAACAAGGGTTTCAAATTAGCTCAGATACCGTTCCATAAACCCAATACGTACTAGACAAGACCTACTCCTTGCTCAGTGAATTGGACTCAAAACCCCCTATTCACGGCCCAAGAATATATCTGACTAGTAAGAATCTTAAAACCTATGTATTGATATCTCTCTGTAAGTGAGTCAAGTGGCTGTAAAGTGACATAAACACAGCAGTGAAAAGCAGCTAAACCCCATTATAAAAATCAATTACTTTTAAAAACCTGTGAAAAAAAGACAGTGAAAGAGAGAGAAATTCTTACAAAATTCGTTTAGGGGCAGTGATGCTACCTGGATTGACCATATCTAGACCCACAGCTGATTGAGACATAAGGGTGGACACTCTTGGGGCTGAGAGGTTTGCTGAGGTTGGGTGAGGAAACGCAGACCCTTTAAAGTAATATTGCCTGGTACCCATCCCATGGGTCCCAAATCTCCAGGTTCAAGGGCATCTTCCTACATCGAAAACATGCATGAGAAACCCAGAAGATGGTACGCCGTGTGATCGGGAAAGATTTCTAAAACGCACCTCATTTCTCATGTCCTTGTGCTCGGGTTCGCCATTCCAGCCGCTTTACTAACAATCTCCCTCTTTGGAGAATCAGCACCTTTAACCTCCTGTTCCGTACAGGTTGCAATTTGTCCTGAGGATGAACGGGAAGAGGGGAAAACAATGAGAGACTAGCTCTAGGTGTTGGGACAGGCACAGGTCACTCTATTTTCCCATCAGGAAGAAGAATTAAGCACAGGCTCAGCCTGCCGCCCGAGACCAGAATAGGGCCTGAGGCAATCCTGCGCTTTTGCGGCCAGCTCCCAAGAAAGCGAGTTGAAAAATGGAGCTCAGGGACACTGCAATTCACAAACCTGCAGACTTATAAATGATCACTCTCGTCCACAAATATATTGAGGGAAGGCAACGAAGAGGATTTGAAAGCAAGGCAGAATTGCAGGAAACAGATTTCAGGAGGGAGATTCGAATCGCCTTTAAAGCACAGGAAAAGCGGCAAAACCTCGACAAGATGCCCTTGGCCAAAAAGGGCGTATGCGTTTTTTCCTGAATATATTCAGGAAAAAACGCATACGCCCTTTTTGGCCAAGCAAGCAACCTGGAAAGGCAAATCAGCGCTACAAAGAAGTCTCGCTTCCCATCGGTCAAAAGGACCATGCTGAATAAAGTGTCAAAATCAGAAATGCAGGACAGGCCATGGAGAAACGGGAGCCTTGCTACGCTGATGGGCGGGATGTAAATTGCCAACAGCCACTCTGGAGAGGTGTACGGTGTGTCCTGAAACATCTAAAAAACTCAGCTTAGAGAGCATAGGGCAGTTCCACTCAAGGGCGTATAAAGTGGGAAAATTAAAAACCAGCAAGACACAGGCACCCCAAAGTTTAGGGCTGCTCTGTTGACAAGAACCTCCACTTCATTATACCTTAAATATCCCAGGAAAGAGAAAAATGGATAAAGAAGTTGTGGTCCTTATGTACAATGGAATATCACTCAGCCATGAAATCAACGTCATAAGGCTAGTAGCAGCATGATGAGTGGATTTAGGTACTACGATTCTAAGTGAAATAAATCACACAGAAAAAGACACTTATCATAAGATATCACTTATAGAGGGAATGTAAAAACCGCTACCCTTGAACTGAATTACAAAACAGAACAGAGTCACACGTTTAGAAAACACACTATGGCTGCTTAACGGGAAAGGTGAGGTGGGGTGATGCATAAAACAAGGGTTTCAAATTAGCTCAGATACCGTTCCATAAACCCAATATGTAATAGACAAGACCTACTCCTTGCTCAGTGAATTGGACTCAACACCCCCTATTCAAGGCCCAAGAATATATCTGACTAGTAAGAATCTTAAAACCTATGTATTGATATCTCTCTGTAAGTGAGTCAAGTGGGTGTAAAGTGGCATAAACACAGCAGTGAAAAGCAGCTAAACCCCATTATAAAAATCAATTACTTTTAAAAACCTGTGAAAAAAAGACAGTGAAAGAGAGAGAAATTCTTACAAAATTCGTTTAGGGGCAGTGATGCTACCTGGATTGACCATATCTAGACCCACAGCTGATTGAGACATAAGGTTGGACACTCTTGGGGCTGAGAGGTTTGGTGAGGTTGGGTGAGGAAACGCAGACCCTTTAAAGTAATACTGCCTGGTACCCATCCCATGGGTCCCAAATCTCCAGGTTCAAGGGCATCTTCCTACATCGAAAACATGCATGAGAAACCCAGAAGATGGTACACCGTGTGATCGGGAAAGGTTTCTAAAACACACCTCATTTCTCATCTCCTTGTGCTCGGGTTCGCCATTCCAGCCGCTTTATTAACAATCTCCCTCCTTGGAGAATCAGCACCTTTAACCTCCTGTTCCGTACAGGTTGCAATTTGTCCTGAGGATGAACGGGAAGAGGGGAAAACAATGAGAGACTAGCTCTAGGTGTTGGGACAGGCACAGGTCACTCTATTTTCCCATCAGGAAGAAGAATTAAGCACAGGCTCAGCCTGCCGCCCGGGACCAGAATAGGGCCTGAAGCAATCCTGCGCTTTTGCGGCCAGCTCCCAAGAAAGCGAGTTGAAAAATGGAGCTCAGGGGCACTGCAATTCACAAACCTGCAGACTTATAAATGATCACTCTCGTCCACAAATATATTGAGGGAAGGCAACGAAGAGGATTTGAAAGCAAGGCAGAATTGCAGGAAACAGATTTCAGGAGGGAGATTCGAATCGCCTTTAAAGCACAGGAAAAGCAGCAAAACCTCGACAAGATGCCCTTGGCCAAAAAGGGCGTATGCGTTTTTTCCTGAATATATTCAGGAAAAAACGCATACGCCCTTTTTGGCCAACCAAGCAACCTGGAAAGCCAAATCAGCGCTACAAAGAAGTCTCGCTTCCCATCGGTCAAAAGGGCCATACTGAATAAAGTGTCAAAATCAGAAATGCAGGACAGGCCATGGAGAAACGGGAGCCTTGCTACGCTGATGGGCGGGATGTAAATTGCCAACAGCCACTCTGGAGAAGTGTACGGTGTGTCCTGAAACATCTAAAAAACTCAGCTTAGAGAGCATAGGGCACTTCCACTCATGGGCGTATAAATTGGGAAAACTAAAATTCAGCAAGACACAGGCACCCCAAGGTTTAGGGCTGCTCTGTTGACAAGAACCTCCACTTCGTTACACCTTAAATATCTCAGGATATAGAAAAAGGGATAAATAAGTTGTGGTCCTTATGTACAATGGAATATCACTCAGCCATGAAATCAACGTCATAAGGCTAGTAGCAGCATGATGAGTGGATTTAGGTACGACGATTCTAAGTGAAATAAGTCACACAGAAAAAGACACTTATCATAAGATATCACTTATAGAGGGAATGTAAAAACCGCTACCCTTGAACTGAATTACAAAAGAGAACAGAGTCACACGTTTAGAAAACACACTATGGCTGCTTAACGGGAAAGGTGAGGTGGGGTGATGCATAAAACAAGGGTTTCAAATTAGCTCAGATACCGTTCCATAAACCCAATACGTACTAGACAAGACCTACTCCTTGCTCAGTGAATTGGACTCAAAACCCCCTATTCACGGCCCAAGAATATATCTGACTAGTAAGAATCTTAAAACCTATGTATTGATATCTCTCTGTAAGTGAGTCAAGTGGCTGTAAAGTGACATAAACACAGCAGTGAAAAGCAGCTAAACCCCATTATAAAAATCAATTACTTTTAAAAACCTGTGAAAAAAAGACAGTGAAAGAGAGAGAAATTCTTACAAAATTCGTTTAGGGGCAGTGATGCTACCTGGATTGACCATATCTAGACCCACAGCTGATTGAGACATAAGGGTGGACACTCTTGGGGCTGAGAGGTTTGCTGAGGTTGGGTGAGGAAACGCAGACCCTTTAAAGTAATATTGCCTGGTACCCATCCCATGGGTCCCAAATCTCCAGGTTCAAGGGCATCTTCCTACATCGAAAACATGCATGAGAAACCCAGAAGATGGTACGCCGTGTGATCGGGAAAGATTTCTAAAACGCACCTCATTTCTCATGTCCTTGTGCTCGGGTTCGCCATTCCAGCCGCTTTACTAACAATCTCCCTCTTTGGAGAATCAGCACCTTTAACCTCCTGTTCCGTACAGGTTGCAATTTGTCCTGAGGATGAACGGGAAGAGGGGAAAACAATGAGAGACTAGCTCTAGGTGTTGGGACAGGCACAGGTCACTCTATTTTCCCATCAGGAAGAAGAATTAAGCACAGGCTCAGCCTGCCGCCCGAGACCAGAATAGGGCCTGAGGCAATCCTGCGCTTTTGCGGCCAGCTCCCAAGAAAGCGAGTTGAAAAATGGAGCTCAGGGACACTGCAATTCACAAACCTGCAGACTTATAAATGATCACTCTCGTCCACAAATATATTGAGGGAAGGCAACGAAGAGGATTTGAAAGCAAGGCAGAATTGCAGGAAACAGATTTCAGGAGGGAGATTCGAATCGCCTTTAAAGCACAGGAAAAGCGGCAAAACCTCGACAAGATGCCCTTGGCCAAAAAGGGCGTATGCGTTTTTTCCTGAATATATTCAGGAAAAAACGCATACGCCCTTTTTGGCCAAGCAAGCAACCTGGAAAGGCAAATCAGCGCTACAAAGAAGTCTCGCTTCCCATCGGTCAAAAGGACCATGCTGAATAAAGTGTCAAAATCAGAAATGCAGGACAGGCCATGGAGAAACGGGAGCCTTGCTACGCTGATGGGCGGGATGTAAATTGCCAACAGCCACTCTGGAGAGGTGTACGGTGTGTCCTGAAACATCTAAAAAACTCAGCTTAGAGAGCATAGGGCAGTTCCACTCAAGGGCGTATAAAGTGGGAAAATTAAAAACCAGCAAGACACAGGCACCCCAAAGTTTAGGGCTGCTCTGTTGACAAGAACCTCCACTTCATTATACCTTAAATATCCCAGGAAAGAGAAAAATGGATAAAGAAGTTGTGGTCCTTATGTACAATGGAATATCACTCAGCCATGAAATCAACGTCATAAGGCTAGTAGCAGCATGATGAGTGGATTTAGGTACTACGATTCTAAGTGAAATAAATCACACAGAAAAAGACACTTATCATAAGATATCACTTATAGAGGGAATGTAAAAACCGCTACCCTTGAACTGAATTACAAAACAGAACAGAGTCACACGTTTAGAAAACACACTATGGCTGCTTAACGGGAAAGGTGAGGTGGGGTGATGCATAAAACAAGGGTTTCAAATTAGCTCAGATACCGTTCCATAAACCCAATATGTAATAGACAAGACCTACTCCTTGCTCAGTGAATTGGACTCAACACCCCCTATTCAAGGCCCAAGAATATATCTGACTAGTAAGAATCTTAAAACCTATGTATTGATATCTCTCTGTAAGTGAGTCAAGTGGGTGTAAAGTGGCATAAACACAGCAGTGAAAAGCAGCTAAACCCCATTATAAAAATCAATTACTTTTAAAAACCTGTGAAAAAAAGACAGTGAAAGAGAGAGAAATTCTTACAAAATTCGTTTAGGGGCAGTGATGCTACCTGGATTGACCATATCTAGACCCACAGCTGATTGAGACATAAGGTTGGACACTCTTGGGGCTGAGAGGTTTGGTGAGGTTGGGTGAGGAAACGCAGACCCTTTAAAGTAATACTGCCTGGTACCCATCCCATGGGTCCCAAATCTCCAGGTTCAAGGGCATCTTCCTACATCGAAAACATGCATGAGAAACCCAGAAGATGGTACACCGTGTGATCGGGAAAGGTTTCTAAAACACACCTCATTTCTCATCTCCTTGTGCTCGGGTTCGCCATTCCAGCCGCTTTATTAACAATCTCCCTCCTTGGAGAATCAGCACCTTTAACCTCCTGTTCCGTACAGGTTGCAATTTGTCCTGAGGATGAACGGGAAGAGGGGAAAACAATGAGAGACTAGCTCTAGGTGTTGGGACAGGCACAGGTCACTCTATTTTCCCATCAGGAAGAAGAATTAAGCACAGGCTCAGCCTGCCGCCCGGGACCAGAATAGGGCCTGAAGCAATCCTGCGCTTTTGCGGCCAGCTCCCAAGAAAGCGAGTTGAAAAATGGAGCTCAGGGGCACTGCAATTCACAAACCTGCAGACTTATAAATGATCACTCTCGTCCACAAATATATTGAGGGAAGGCAACGAAGAGGATTTGAAAGCAAGGCAGAATTGCAGGAAACAGATTTCAGGAGGGAGATTCGAATCGCCTTTAAAGCACAGGAAAAGCAGCAAAACCTCGACAAGATGCCCTTGGCCAAAAAGGGCGTATGCGTTTTTTCCTGAATATATTCAGGAAAAAACGCATACGCCCTTTTTGGCCAACCAAGCAACCTGGAAAGCCAAATCAGCGCTACAAAGAAGTCTCGCTTCCCATCGGTCAAAAGGGCCATGCTGAATAAAGTGTCAAAATCAGAAATGTAGGACAGGCCATGGATAAACGGGAGCCTTGCTACGCTGATGGGCGGGATGTAAATTGCCAACAGCCACTCTGGAGAAGTGTACGGTGTGTCCTGAAACATCTAAAAAACTCAGCTTAGAGAGCATAGGGCAGTTCCACTCATGGGCGTATAAATTGGGAAAACTAAAAATAAGCAAGACACAGGCACCCCAACGTTAAGGGCTGCTCTGTTGACAAGAACCTCCACTTCGTTACACCTTAAATATCTCAGGAAAGAGAAAAATGGATAAAGAAGTTGTGGTCCTTATGTACAATGGAATATCACTCAGCCATGAAATCAACGTCATAAGGCTAGTAGCAGCATGATGAGTGGATTTAGGTACGACGATTCTAAATGAAATAAGTCACACAGAAAAAGACACTTATCATAAGATATCACTTATAGAGGGAATGTAAAAACCGCTACCCTTGAACTGAATTACAAAACACAACAGAGTCACACGTTTAGAAAACACACTATGGCTGCTTAACGGGAAAGGTGAGGTGGGGTGATGCATAAAACAAGGGTTTCAAATTAGCTCAGATACCGTTCCATAAACCCAATATGTAATAGACAAGACCTACTCCTTGCTCAGTGAATTGGACTCAACACCCCCTATTCAAGGCCCAAGAATATATCTGACTAGTAAGAATCATAAAACCTATGTATTGATACCTCTCTGTAAGTGAGTCAAGTGGGTGTAAAGTGGCATAAACACAGCAGTGAAAAGCAGCTAAACCCCATTATAAAAATCAATTACTTTTAAAAACCTGTGAAAAAAAGACAGTGAAAGAGAGAGAAATTCTTACAAAATTCGTTTAGGGGCAGTGATGCTACCTGGATTGACCATATCTAGACCCACAGCTGATTGAGACATAAGGTTGGACACTCTTGGGGCTGAGAGGTTTGGTGAGGTTGGGTGAGGAAACGCAGACCCTTTAAAGTAATACTGCCTGGTACCCATCCCATGGGTCCCAAATCTCCAGGTTCAAGGGCATCTTCCTACATCGAAAACATGCATGAGAAACCCAGAAGATGGTACACCGTGTGATCGGGAAAGGTTTCTAAAACACACCTCATTTCTCATCTCCTTGTGCTCGGGTTCGCCATTCCAGCCGCTTTATTAACAATCTCCCTCCTTGGAGAATCAGCACCTTTAACCTCCTGTTCCGTACAGGTTGCAATTTGTCCTGAGGATGAACGGGAAGAGGGGAAAACAATGAGAGACTAGCTCTAGGTGTTGGGACAGGCACAGGTCACTCTATTTTCCCATCAGGAAGAAGAATTAAGCACAGGCTCAGCCTGCCGCCCGGGACCAGAATAGGGCCTGAAGCAATCCTGCGCTTTTGCGGCCAGCTCCCAAGAAAGCGAGTTGAAAAATGGAGCTCAGGGGCACTGCAATTCACAAACCTGCAGACTTATAAATGATCACTCTCGTCCACAAATATATTGAGGGAAGGCAACGAAGAGGATTTGAAAGCAAGGCAGAATTGCAGGAAACAGATTTCAGGAGGGAGATTCGAATCGCCTTTAAAGCACAGGAAAAGCAGCAAAACCTCGACAAGATGCCCTTGGCCAAAAAGGGCGTATGCGTTTTTTCCTGAATATATTCAGGAAAAAACGCATACGCCCTTTTTGGCCAACCAAGCAACCTGGAAAGCCAAATCAGCGCTACAAAGAAGTCTCGCTTCCCATCGGTCAAAAGGGCCATACTGAATAAAGTGTCAAAATCAGAAATGCAGGACAGGCCATGGAGAAACGGGAGCCTTGCTACGCTGATGGGCGGGATGTAAATTGCCAACAGCCACTCTGGAGAAGTGTACGGTGTGTCCTGAAACATCTAAAAAACTCAGCTTAGAGAGCATAGGGCACTTCCACTCATGGGCGTATAAATTGGGAAAACTAAAATTCAGCAAGACACAGGCACCCCAAGGTTTAGGGCTGCTCTGTTGACAAGAATCTCCACTTCGTTACACCTTAAATATCTCAGGATATAGAAAAAGGGATAAATAAGTTGTGGTCCTTATGTACAATGGAATATCACTCAGCCATGAAATCAACGTCATAAGGCTAGTAGCAGCATGATGAGTGGATTTAGGTACGACGATTCTAAGTGAAATAAGTCACACAGAAAAAGACACTTATCATAAGATATCACTTATAGAGGGAATGTAAAAACCGCTACCCTTGAACTGAATTACAAAAGAGAACAGAGTCACACGTTTAGAAAACACACTATGGCTGCTTAACGGGAAAGGTGAGGTGGGGTGATGCATAAAACAAGGGTTTCAAATTAGCTCAGATACCGTTCCATAAACCCAATACGTACTAGACAAGACCTACTCCTTGCTCAGTGAATTGGACTCAAAACCCCCTATTCACGGCCCAAGAATATATCTGACTAGTAAGAATCTTAAAACCTATGTATTGATATCTCTCTGTAAGTGAGTCAAGTGGCTGTAAAGTGACATAAACACAGCAGTGAAAAGCAGCTAAACCCCATTATAAAAATCAATTACTTTTAAAAACCTGTGAAAAAAAGACAGTGAAAGAGAGAGAAATTCTTACAAAATTCGTTTAGGGGCAGTGATGCTACCTGGATTGACCATATCTAGACCCACAGCTGATTGAGACATAAGGGTGGACACTCTTGGGGCTGAGAGGTTTGCTGAGGTTGGGTGAGGAAACGCAGACCCTTTAAAGTAATATTGCCTGGTACCCATCCCATGGGTCCCAAATCTCCAGGTTCAAGGGCATCTTCCTACATCGAAAACATGCATGAGAAACCCAGAAGATGGTACGCCGTGTGATCGGGAAAGATTTCTAAAACGCACCTCATTTCTCATGTCCTTGTGCTCGGGTTCGCCATTCCAGCCGCTTTACTAACAATCTCCCTCTTTGGAGAATCAGCACCTTTAACCTCCTGTTCCGTACAGGTTGCAATTTGTCCTGAGGATGAACGGGAAGAGGGGAAAACAATGAGAGACTAGCTCTAGGTGTTGGGACAGGCACAGGTCACTCTATTTTCCCATCAGGAAGAAGAATTAAGCACAGGCTCAGCCTGCCGCCCGAGACCAGAATAGGGCCTGAGGCAATCCTGCGCTTTTGCGGCCAGCTCCCAAGAAAGCGAGTTGAAAAATGGAGCTCAGGGACACTGCAATTCACAAACCTGCAGACTTATAAATGATCACTCTCGTCCACAAATATATTGAGGGAAGGCAACGAAGAGGATTTGAAAGCAAGGCAGAATTGCAGGAAACAGATTTCAGGAGGGAGATTCGAATCGCCTTTAAAGCACAGGAAAAGCGGCAAAACCTCGACAAGATGCCCTTGGCCAAAAAGGGCGTATGCGTTTTTTCCTGAATATATTCAGGAAAAAACGCATACGCCCTTTTTGGCCAAGCAAGCAACCTGGAAAGGCAAATCAGCGCTACAAAGAAGTCTCGCTTCCCATCGGTCAAAAGGACCATGCTGAATAAAGTGTCAAAATCAGAAATGCAGGACAGGCCATGGAGAAACGGGAGCCTTGCTACGCTGATGGGCGGGATGTAAATTGCCAACAGCCACTCTGGAGAGGTGTACGGTGTGTCCTGAAACATCTAAAAAACTCAGCTTAGAGAGCATAGGGCAGTTCCACTCAAGGGCGTATAAAGTGGGAAAATTAAAAACCAGCAAGACACAGGCACCCCAAAGTTTAGGGCTGCTCTGTTGACAAGAACCTCCACTTCATTATACCTTAAATATCCCAGGAAAGAGAAAAATGGATAAAGAAGTTGTGGTCCTTATGTACAATGGAATATCACTCAGCCATGAAATCAACGTCATAAGGCTAGTAGCAGCATGATGAGTGGATTTAGGTACTACGATTCTAAGTGAAATAAATCACACAGAAAAAGACACTTATCATAAGATATCACTTATAGAGGGAATGTAAAAACCGCTACCCTTGAACTGAATTACAAAACAGAACAGAGTCACACGTTTAGAAAACACACTATGGCTGCTTAACGGGAAAGGTGAGGTGGGGTGATGCATAAAACAAGGGTTTCAAATTAGCTCAGATACCGTTCCATAAACCCAATATGTAATAGACAAGACCTACTCCTTGCTCAGTGAATTGGACTCAACACCCCCTATTCAAGGCCCAAGAATATATCTGACTAGTAAGAATCTTAAAACCTATGTATTGATATCTCTCTGTAAGTGAGTCAAGTGGGTGTAAAGTGGCATAAACACAGCAGTGAAAAGCAGCTAAACCCCATTATAAAAATCAATTACTTTTAAAAACCTGTGAAAAAAAGACAGTGAAAGAGAGAGAAATTCTTACAAAATTCGTTTAGGGGCAGTGATGCTACCTGGATTGACCATATCTAGACCCACAGCTGATTGAGACATAAGGTTGGACACTCTTGGGGCTGAGAGGTTTGGTGAGGTTGGGTGAGGAAACGCAGACCCTTTAAAGTAATACTGCCTGGTACCCATCCCATGGGTCCCAAATCTCCAGGTTCAAGGGCATCTTCCTACATCGAAAACATGCATGAGAAACCCAGAAGATGGTACACCGTGTGATCGGGAAAGGTTTCTAAAACACACCTCATTTCTCATCTCCTTGTGCTCGGGTTCGCCATTCCAGCCGCTTTATTAACAATCTCCCTCCTTGGAGAATCAGCACCTTTAACCTCCTGTTCCGTACAGGTTGCAATTTGTCCTGAGGATGAACGGGAAGAGGGGAAAACAATGAGAGACTAGCTCTAGGTGTTGGGACAGGCACAGGTCACTCTATTTTCCCATCAGGAAGAAGAATTAAGCACAGGCTCAGCCTGCCGCCCGGGACCAGAATAGGGCCTGAAGCAATCCTGCGCTTTTGCGGCCAGCTCCCAAGAAAGCGAGTTGAAAAATGGAGCTCAGGGGCACTGCAATTCACAAACCTGCAGACTTATAAATGATCACTCTCGTCCACAAATATATTGAGGGAAGGCAACGAAGAGGATTTGAAAGCAAGGCAGAATTGCAGGAAACAGATTTCAGGAGGGAGATTCGAATCGCCTTTAAAGCACAGGAAAAGCAGCAAAACCTCGACAAGATGCCCTTGGCCAAAAAGGGCGTATGCGTTTTTTCCTGAATATATTCAGGAAAAAACGCATACGCCCTTTTTGGCCAACCAAGCAACCTGGAAAGCCAAATCAGCGCTACAAAGAAGTCTCGCTTCCCATCGGTCAAAAGGGCCATGCTGAATAAAGTGTCAAAATCAGAAATGTAGGACAGGCCATGGATAAACGGGAGCCTTGCTACGCTGATGGGCGGGATGTAAATTGCCAACAGCCACTCTGGAGAAGTGTACGGTGTGTCCTGAAACATCTAAAAAACTCAGCTTAGAGAGCATAGGGCAGTTCCACTCATGGGCGTATAAATTGGGAAAACTAAAAATAAGCAAGACACAGGCACCCCAACGTTAAGGGCTGCTCTGTTGACAAGAACCTCCACTTCGTTACACCTTAAATATCTCAGGAAAGAGAAAAATGGATAAAGAAGTTGTGGTCCTTATGTACAATGGAATATCACTCAGCCATGAAATCAACGTCATAAGGCTAGTAGCAGCATGATGAGTGGATTTAGGTACGACGATTCTAAATGAAATAAGTCACACAGAAAAAGACACTTATCATAAGATATCACTTATAGAGGGAATGTAAAAACCGCTACCCTTGAACTGAATTACAAAACACAACAGAGTCACACGTTTAGAAAACACACTATGGCTGCTTAACGGGAAAGGTGAGGTGGGGTGATGCATAAAACAAGGGTTTCAAATTAGCTCAGATACCGTTCCATAAACCCAATATGTAATAGACAAGACCTACTCCTTGCTCAGTGAATTGGACTCAACACCCCCTATTCAAGGCCCAAGAATATATCTGACTAGTAAGAATCATAAAACCTATGTATTGATACCTCTCTGTAAGTGAGTCAAGTGGGTGTAAAGTGGCATAAACACAGCAGTGAAAAGCAGCTAAACCCCATTATAAAAATCAATTACTTTTAAAAACCTGTGAAAAAAAGACAGTGAAAGAGAGAGAAATTCTTACAAAATTCGTTTAGGGGCAGTGATGCTACCTGGATTGACCATATCTAGACCCACAGCTGATTGAGACATAAGGTTGGACACTCTTGGGGCTGAGAGGTTTGGTGAGGTTGGGTGAGGAAACGCAGACCCTTTAAAGTAATACTGCCTGGTACCCATCCCATGGGTCCCAAATCTCCAGGTTCAAGGGCATCTTCCTACATCGAAAACATGCATGAGAAACCCAGAAGATGGTACACCGTGTGATCGGGAAAGGTTTCTAAAACACACCTCATTTCTCATCTCCTTGTGCTCGGGTTCGCCATTCCAGCCGCTTTATTAACAATCTCCCTCCTTGGAGAATCAGCACCTTTAACCTCCTGTTCCGTACAGGTTGCAATTTGTCCTGAGGATGAACGGGAAGAGGGGAAAACAATGAGAGACTAGCTCTAGGTGTTGGGACAGGCACAGGTCACTCTATTTTCCCATCAGGAAGAAGAATTAAGCACAGGCTCAGCCTGCCGCCCGGGACCAGAATAGGGCCTGAAGCAATCCTGCGCTTTTGCGGCCAGCTCCCAAGAAAGCGAGTTGAAAAATGGAGCTCAGGGGCACTGCAATTCACAAACCTGCAGACTTATAAATGATCACTCTCGTCCACAAATATATTGAGGGAAGGCAACGAAGAGGATTTGAAAGCAAGGCAGAATTGCAGGAAACAGATTTCAGGAGGGAGATTCGAATCGCCTTTAAAGCACAGGAAAAGCAGCAAAACCTCGACAAGATGCCCTTGGCCAAAAAGGGCGTATGCGTTTTTTCCTGAATATATTCAGGAAAAAACGCATACGCCCTTTTTGGCCAACCAAGCAACCTGGAAAGCCAAATCAGCGCTACAAAGAAGTCTCGCTTCCCATCGGTCAAAAGGGCCATACTGAATAAAGTGTCAAAATCAGAAATGCAGGACAGGCCATGGAGAAACGGGAGCCTTGCTACGCTGATGGGCGGGATGTAAATTGCCAACAGCCACTCTGGAGAAGTGTACGGTGTGTCCTGAAACATCTAAAAAACTCAGCTTAGAGAGCATAGGGCACTTCCACTCATGGGCGTATAAATTGGGAAAACTAAAATTCAGCAAGACACAGGCACCCCAAGGTTTAGGGCTGCTCTGTTGACAAGAACCTCCACTTCGTTACACCTTAAATATCTCAGGATATAGAAAAAGGGATAAATAAGTTGTGGTCCTTATGTACAATGGAATATCACTCAGCCATGAAATCAACGTCATAAGGCTAGTAGCAGCATGATGAGTGGATTTAGGTACGACGATTCTAAGTGAAATAAGTCACACAGAAAAAGACACTTATCATAAGATATCACTTATAGAGGGAATGTAAAAACCGCTACCCTTGAACTGAATTACAAAAGAGAACAGAGTCACACGTTTAGAAAACACACTATGGCTGCTTAACGGGAAAGGTGAGGTGGGGTGATGCATAAAACAAGGGTTTCAAATTAGCTCAGATACCGTTCCATAAACCCAATACGTACTAGACAAGACCTACTCCTTGCTCAGTGAATTGGACTCAAAACCCCCTATTCACGGCCCAAGAATATATCTGACTAGTAAGAATCTTAAAACCTATGTATTGATATCTCTCTGTAAGTGAGTCAAGTGGCTGTAAAGTGACATAAACACAGCAGTGAAAAGCAGCTAAACCCCATTATAAAAATCAATTACTTTTAAAAACCTGTGAAAAAAAGACAGTGAAAGAGAGAGAAATTCTTACAAAATTCGTTTAGGGGCAGTGATGCTACCTGGATTGACCATATCTAGACCCACAGCTGATTGAGACATAAGGGTGGACACTCTTGGGGCTGAGAGGTTTGCTGAGGTTGGGTGAGGAAACGCAGACCCTTTAAAGTAATATTGCCTGGTACCCATCCCATGGGTCCCAAATCTCCAGGTTCAAGGGCATCTTCCTACATCGAAAACATGCATGAGAAACCCAGAAGATGGTACGCCGTGTGATCGGGAAAGATTTCTAAAACGCACCTCATTTCTCATGTCCTTGTGCTCGGGTTCGCCATTCCAGCCGCTTTACTAACAATCTCCCTCTTTGGAGAATCAGCACCTTTAACCTCCTGTTCCGTACAGGTTGCAATTTGTCCTGAGGATGAACGGGAAGAGGGGAAAACAATGAGAGACTAGCTCTAGGTGTTGGGACAGGCACAGGTCACTCTATTTTCCCATCAGGAAGAAGAATTAAGCACAGGCTCAGCCTGCCGCCCGAGACCAGAATAGGGCCTGAGGCAATCCTGCGCTTTTGCGGCCAGCTCCCAAGAAAGCGAGTTGAAAAATGGAGCTCAGGGACACTGCAATTCACAAACCTGCAGACTTATAAATGATCACTCTCGTCCACAAATATATTGAGGGAAGGCAACGAAGAGGATTTGAAAGCAAGGCAGAATTGCAGGAAACAGATTTCAGGAGGGAGATTCGAATCGCCTTTAAAGCACAGGAAAAGCGGCAAAACCTCGACAAGATGCCCTTGGCCAAAAAGGGCGTATGCGTTTTTTCCTGAATATATTCAGGAAAAAACGCATACGCCCTTTTTGGCCAAGCAAGCAACCTGGAAAGGCAAATCAGCGCTACAAAGAAGTCTCGCTTCCCATCGGTCAAAAGGACCATGCTGAATAAAGTGTCAAAATCAGAAATGCAGGACAGGCCATGGAGAAACGGGAGCCTTGCTACGCTGATGGGCGGGATGTAAATTGCCAACAGCCACTCTGGAGAGGTGTACGGTGTGTCCTGAAACATCTAAAAAACTCAGCTTAGAGAGCATAGGGCAGTTCCACTCAAGGGCGTATAAAGTGGGAAAATTAAAAACCAGCAAGACACAGGCACCCCAAAGTTTAGGGCTGCTCTGTTGACAAGAACCTCCACTTCATTATACCTTAAATATCCCAGGAAAGAGAAAAATGGATAAAGAAGTTGTGGTCCTTATGTACAATGGAATATCACTCAGCCATGAAATCAACGTCATAAGGCTAGTAGCAGCATGATGAGTGGATTTAGGTACTACGATTCTAAGTGAAATAAATCACACAGAAAAAGACACTTATCATAAGATATCACTTATAGAGGGAATGTAAAAACCGCTACCCTTGAACTGAATTACAAAACAGAACAGAGTCACACGTTTAGAAAACACACTATGGCTGCTTAACGGGAAAGGTGAGGTGGGGTGATGCATAAAACAAGGGTTTCAAATTAGCTCAGATACCGTTCCATAAACCCAATATGTAATAGACAAGACCTACTCCTTGCTCAGTGAATTGGACTCAACACCCCCTATTCAAGGCCCAAGAATATATCTGACTAGTAAGAATCTTAAAACCTATGTATTGATATCTCTCTGTAAGTGAGTCAAGTGGGTGTAAAGTGGCATAAACACAGCAGTGAAAAGCAGCTAAACCCCATTATAAAAATCAATTACTTTTAAAAACCTGTGAAAAAAAGACAGTGAAAGAGAGAGAAATTCTTACAAAATTCGTTTAGGGGCAGTGATGCTACCTGGATTGACCATATCTAGACCCACAGCTGATTGAGACATAAGGTTGGACACTCTTGGGGCTGAGAGGTTTGGTGAGGTTGGGTGAGGAAACGCAGACCCTTTAAAGTAATACTGCCTGGTACCCATCCCATGGGTCCCAAATCTCCAGGTTCAAGGGCATCTTCCTACATCGAAAACATGCATGAGAAACCCAGAAGATGGTACACCGTGTGATCGGGAAAGGTTTCTAAAACACACCTCATTTCTCATCTCCTTGTGCTCGGGTTCGCCATTCCAGCCGCTTTATTAACAATCTCCCTCCTTGGAGAATCAGCACCTTTAACCTCCTGTTCCGTACAGGTTGCAATTTGTCCTGAGGATGAACGGGAAGAGGGGAAAACAATGAGAGACTAGCTCTAGGTGTTGGGACAGGCACAGGTCACTCTATTTTCCCATCAGGAAGAAGAATTAAGCACAGGCTCAGCCTGCCGCCCGGGACCAGAATAGGGCCTGAAGCAATCCTGCGCTTTTGCGGCCAGCTCCCAAGAAAGCGAGTTGAAAAATGGAGCTCAGGGGCACTGCAATTCACAAACCTGCAGACTTATAAATGATCACTCTCGTCCACAAATATATTGAGGGAAGGCAACGAAGAGGATTTGAAAGCAAGGCAGAATTGCAGGAAACAGATTTCAGGAGGGAGATTCGAATCGCCTTTAAAGCACAGGAAAAGCAGCAAAACCTCGACAAGATGCCCTTGGCCAAAAAGGGCGTATGCGTTTTTTCCTGAATATATTCAGGAAAAAACGCATACGCCCTTTTTGGCCAACCAAGCAACCTGGAAAGCCAAATCAGCGCTACAAAGAAGTCTCGCTTCCCATCGGTCAAAAGGGCCATGCTGAATAAAGTGTCAAAATCAGAAATGTAGGACAGGCCATGGATAAACGGGAGCCTTGCTACGCTGATGGGCGGGATGTAAATTGCCAACAGCCACTCTGGAGAAGTGTACGGTGTGTCCTGAAACATCTAAAAAACTCAGCTTAGAGAGCATAGGGCAGTTCCACTCATGGGCGTATAAATTGGGAAAACTAAAAATAAGCAAGACACAGGCACCCCAACGTTAAGGGCTGCTCTGTTGACAAGAACCTCCACTTCGTTACACCTTAAATATCTCAGGAAAGAGAAAAATGGATAAAGAAGTTGTGGTCCTTATGTACAATGGAATATCACTCAGCCATGAAATCAACGTCATAAGGCTAGTAGCAGCATGATGAGTGGATTTAGGTACGACGATTCTAAATGAAATAAGTCACACAGAAAAAGACACTTATCATAAGATATCACTTATAGAGGGAATGTAAAAACCGCTACCCTTGAACTGAATTACAAAACACAACAGAGTCACACGTTTAGAAAACACACTATGGCTGCTTAACGGGAAAGGTGAGGTGGGGTGATGCATAAAACAAGGGTTTCAAATTAGCTCAGATACCGTTCCATAAACCCAATATGTAATAGACAAGACCTACTCCTTGCTCAGTGAATTGGACTCAACACCCCCTATTCAAGGCCCAAGAATATATCTGACTAGTAAGAATCATAAAACCTATGTATTGATACCTCTCTGTAAGTGAGTCAAGTGGGTGTAAAGTGGCATAAACACAGCAGTGAAAAGCAGCTAAACCCCATTATAAAAATCAATTACTTTTAAAAACCTGTGAAAAAAAGACAGTGAAAGAGAGAGAAATTCTTACAAAATTCGTTTAGGGGCAGTGATGCTACCTGGATTGACCATATCTAGACCCACAGCTGATTGAGACATAAGGTTGGACACTCTTGGGGCTGAGAGGTTTGGTGAGGTTGGGTGAGGAAACGCAGACCCTTTAAAGTAATACTGCCTGGTACCCATCCCATGGGTCCCAAATCTCCAGGTTCAAGGGCATCTTCCTACATCGAAAACATGCATGAGAAACCCAGAAGATGGTACACCGTGTGATCGGGAAAGGTTTCTAAAACACACCTCATTTCTCATCTCCTTGTGCTCGGGTTCGCCATTCCAGCCGCTTTATTAACAATCTCCCTCCTTGGAGAATCAGCACCTTTAACCTCCTGTTCCGTACAGGTTGCAATTTGTCCTGAGGATGAACGGGAAGAGGGGAAAACAATGAGAGACTAGCTCTAGGTGTTGGGACAGGCACAGGTCACTCTATTTTCCCATCAGGAAGAAGAATTAAGCACAGGCTCAGCCTGCCGCCCGGGACCAGAATAGGGCCTGAAGCAATCCTGCGCTTTTGCGGCCAGCTCCCAAGAAAGCGAGTTGAAAAATGGAGCTCAGGGGCACTGCAATTCACAAACCTGCAGACTTATAAATGATCACTCTCGTCCACAAATATATTGAGGGAAGGCAACGAAGAGGATTTGAAAGCAAGGCAGAATTGCAGGAAACAGATTTCAGGAGGGAGATTCGAATCGCCTTTAAAGCACAGGAAAAGCAGCAAAACCTCGACAAGATGCCCTTGGCCAAAAAGGGCGTATGCGTTTTTTCCTGAATATATTCAGGAAAAAACGCATACGCCCTTTTTGGCCAACCAAGCAACCTGGAAAGCCAAATCAGCGCTACAAAGAAGTCTCGCTTCCCATCGGTCAAAAGGGCCATACTGAATAAAGTGTCAAAATCAGAAATGCAGGACAGGCCATGGAGAAACGGGAGCCTTGCTACGCTGATGGGCGGGATGTAAATTGCCAACAGCCACTCTGGAGAAGTGTACGGTGTGTCCTGAAACATCTAAAAAACTCAGCTTAGAGAGCATAGGGCACTTCCACTCATGGGCGTATAAATTGGGAAAACTAAAATTCAGCAAGACACAGGCACCCCAAGGTTTAGGGCTGCTCTGTTGACAAGAACCTCCACTTCGTTACACCTTAAATATCTCAGGATATAGAAAAAGGGATAAATAAGTTGTGGTCCTTATGTACAATGGAATATCACTCAGCCATGAAATCAACGTCATAAGGCTAGTAGCAGCATGATGAGTGGATTTAGGTACGACGATTCTAAGTGAAATAAGTCACACAGAAAAAGACACTTATCATAAGATATCACTTATAGAGGGAATGTAAAAACCGCTACCCTTGAACTGAATTACAAAAGAGAACAGAGTCACACGTTTAGAAAACACACTATGGCTGCTTAACGGGAAAGGTGAGGTGGGGTGATGCATAAAACAAGGGTTTCAAATTAGCTCAGATACCGTTCCATAAACCCAATACGTACTAGACAAGACCTACTCCTTGCTCAGTGAATTGGACTCAAAACCCCCTATTCACGGCCCAAGAATATATCTGACTAGTAAGAATCTTAAAACCTATGTATTGATATCTCTCTGTAAGTGAGTCAAGTGGCTGTAAAGTGACATAAACACAGCAGTGAAAAGCAGCTAAACCCCATTATAAAAATCAATTACTTTTAAAAACCTGTGAAAAAAAGACAGTGAAAGAGAGAGAAATTCTTACAAAATTCGTTTAGGGGCAGTGATGCTACCTGGATTGACCATATCTAGACCCACAGCTGATTGAGACATAAGGGTGGACACTCTTGGGGCTGAGAGGTTTGCTGAGGTTGGGTGAGGAAACGCAGACCCTTTAAAGTAATATTGCCTGGTACCCATCCCATGGGTCCCAAATCTCCAGGTTCAAGGGCATCTTCCTACATCGAAAACATGCATGAGAAACCCAGAAGATGGTACGCCGTGTGATCGGGAAAGATTTCTAAAACGCACCTCATTTCTCATGTCCTTGTGCTCGGGTTCGCCATTCCAGCCGCTTTACTAACAATCTCCCTCTTTGGAGAATCAGCACCTTTAACCTCCTGTTCCGTACAGGTTGCAATTTGTCCTGAGGATGAACGGGAAGAGGGGAAAACAATGAGAGACTAGCTCTAGGTGTTGGGACAGGCACAGGTCACTCTATTTTCCCATCAGGAAGAAGAATTAAGCACAGGCTCAGCCTGCCGCCCGAGACCAGAATAGGGCCTGAGGCAATCCTGCGCTTTTGCGGCCAGCTCCCAAGAAAGCGAGTTGAAAAATGGAGCTCAGGGACACTGCAATTCACAAACCTGCAGACTTATAAATGATCACTCTCGTCCACAAATATATTGAGGGAAGGCAACGAAGAGGATTTGAAAGCAAGGCAGAATTGCAGGAAACAGATTTCAGGAGGGAGATTCGAATCGCCTTTAAAGCACAGGAAAAGCGGCAAAACCTCGACAAGATGCCCTTGGCCAAAAAGGGCGTATGCGTTTTTTCCTGAATATATTCAGGAAAAAACGCATACGCCCTTTTTGGCCAAGCAAGCAACCTGGAAAGGCAAATCAGCGCTACAAAGAAGTCTCGCTTCCCATCGGTCAAAAGGACCATGCTGAATAAAGTGTCAAAATCAGAAATGCAGGACAGGCCATGGAGAAACGGGAGCCTTGCTACGCTGATGGGCGGGATGTAAATTGCCAACAGCCACTCTGGAGAGGTGTACGGTGTGTCCTGAAACATCTAAAAAACTCAGCTTAGAGAGCATAGGGCAGTTCCACTCAAGGGCGTATAAAGTGGGAAAATTAAAAACCAGCAAGACACAGGCACCCCAAAGTTTAGGGCTGCTCTGTTGACAAGAACCTCCACTTCATTATACCTTAAATATCCCAGGAAAGAGAAAAATGGATAAAGAAGTTGTGGTCCTTATGTACAATGGAATATCACTCAGCCATGAAATCAACGTCATAAGGCTAGTAGCAGCATGATGAGTGGATTTAGGTACTACGATTCTAAGTGAAATAAATCACACAGAAAAAGACACTTATCATAAGATATCACTTATAGAGGGAATGTAAAAACCGCTACCCTTGAACTGAATTACAAAACAGAACAGAGTCACACGTTTAGAAAACACACTATGGCTGCTTAACGGGAAAGGTGAGGTGGGGTGATGCATAAAACAAGGGTTTCAAATTAGCTCAGATACCGTTCCATAAACCCAATATGTAATAGACAAGACCTACTCCTTGCTCAGTGAATTGGACTCAACACCCCCTATTCAAGGCCCAAGAATATATCTGACTAGTAAGAATCTTAAAACCTATGTATTGATATCTCTCTGTAAGTGAGTCAAGTGGGTGTAAAGTGGCATAAACA
Organism: Balaenoptera physalus; assembly: GCF_965194825.1. Classification (NCBI taxonomy): domain Eukaryota; kingdom Metazoa; phylum Chordata; class Mammalia; order Artiodactyla; family Balaenopteridae; genus Balaenoptera; species Balaenoptera physalus. Next base: position 276,615 of record NW_028125634.1, read on the forward strand.
CAGCAGTGAAAAGCAGCTAAACCCCATTATAAAAATCAATTACTTTTAAAAACCTGTGAAAAAAAGACAGTGAAAGAGAGAGAAATTCTTACAAAATTCGTTTAGGGGCAGTGATGCTACCTGGATTGACCATATCTAGACCCACAGCTGATTGAGACATAAGGTTGGACACTCTTGGGGCTGAGAGGTTTGGTGAGGTTGGGTGAGGAAACGCAGACCCTTTAAAGTAATACTGCCTGGTACCCATCCCATGGGTCCCAAATCTCCAGGTTCAAGGGCATCTTCCTACATCGAAAACATGCATGAGAAACCCAGAAGATGGTACACCGTGTGATCGGGAAAGGTTTCTAAAACACACCTCATTTCTCATCTCCTTGTGCTCGGGTTCGCCATTCCAGCCGCTTTATTAACAATCTCCCTCCTTGGAGAATCAGCACCTTTAACCTCCTGTTCCGTACAGGTTGCAATTTGTCCTGAGGATGAACGGGAAGAGGGGAAAACAATGAGAGACTAGCTCTAGGTGTTGGGACAGGCACAGGTCACTCTATTTTCCCATCAGGAAGAAGAATTAAGCACAGGCTCAGCCTGCCGCCCGGGACCAGAATAGGGCCTGAAGCAATCCTGCGCTTTTGCGGCCAGCTCCCAAGAAAGCGAGTTGAAAAATGGAGCTCAGGGGCACTGCAATTCACAAACCTGCAGACTTATAAATGATCACTCTCGTCCACAAATATATTGAGGGAAGGCAACGAAGAGGATTTGAAAGCAAGGCAGAATTGCAGGAAACAGATTTCAGGAGGGAGATTCGAATCGCCTTTAAAGCACAGGAAAAGCAGCAAAACCTCGACA